>NC_051154.1:186974014-187245246 GCF_013339745.2 Dermacentor silvarum | reverse complement strand
TGCAGTCGACTTCCAAAAATGGTCGCCTCCTGCGTTGGAGTCTCGCTTTGCAGCAATATTCTTTCGAGATACGCTATCAAAAGGAAACTCTCAATGGCAATGCCGATGGCTTAAGTCGAAGCCCCTAGATCAAGAATCAGCCTCGATCGTTTCATCCAAAATCGTGTTTTTTTTTTCCTGACGTAGGATTGGAAATGTTTTATTTTTGTTTACGCAGTTGGGTTAAGTCACGTCTTGTGAAGCGTATAACAAATTTATGTATGTATTTAGTGCTGCTGTAAGTTGGTAAAACTGTCACTTTTGAGCGGGGAAATAAGCCTGGCAGAACTCAGTGGGGATTTGTCTCGCGCTTGCTGACTGAGTGGTTGAGTGTCGGTGAAGTTCTGCAGACGCATGCGGTGAACGAGAAACTGCTGCAGACCTTTCTGAGGCGTCTAGACTCTGACCGGGACATTGAGCTACGTGTTTCGTGCTCAAGATGACTGTGCGACAACCGATGACGACTGCAAGCACCGACCTGCGTCATCCCTCTGGCCAGCGGATGCCGTCCCCTGCCCATCGGGATCTCCTTCGGTGGCGGGGCAGTCTGTTACGATTCCCTTAGAGCTGCGATGCCCGGACCACGTGTAGTCAATTCTGATTCACTTCGAGCAGCCATGCGCGGACCACGTGCAAACGCATGGTAATCAGCGTGCCTAACGATCTCGCTCATAGGCGGAAAGTTTTCATTTTTCCGAGGGGGGGGGGGGCGGGCTGGGACCTGACCAGTTTTCCGAAACTTACCCATATATATATATATATATATATATATATATATATATATATATATATATATACAGGGTGTTTCAGCGAACACTTTCAAAATTTATTTAAGGTTGCCTGTGGCAGATAGCCCAATTCTAGTTCATGAGCTGGTATACTCGAAGAGGCGGACATTACTTGTGGGGATTGAGGGTTGCGCCGGCAATCGGGCTTCACTGCTCTGCCATCCCTCGCCATCGTTCCCCGCTGGCCTCCTTCTCCGCCCGCGCCGCCTAACCGGTTCCCGCGGTGGCGCTGCGCACGCGGCGGTTGGCGGTGGGGGCGGAGCGCTGACGTCACTACGCGGCCGGTTGTCGGCCGCTAGCGGGGAAGCGTGGACTTCTCTCCGGGACCAGCGCACGGTACGTTCATGCTTTCCTCTCGTCCGCCGACACCTTTGTGACTAGGACTGAGCTCGCGCACGGTGCCTTTGCCCGTGCGGGGAGCGCGTACTTTGTTCCTTTCCCGACGCTAAGCCGACGAGCGGTGATGATAAGTGGTTCTTGAGGAAAGGGAAAGGTTGACGCTATCTTCTGCAGCCCTTGAGGGTGGTGGTGGTGGAAAACTTTTATTGAGAAGGCCCGAAGTAATGAAAATTAAAAAGCAGCGTTGTGGGCGGCCTTCAGGCTGCCGGTTGTGGCGTCCAGGCCGTGCCTAGTCGCGACGTCCTCTGCCCAGGTCACCAGCCGGAGTTGGAGATCCGGCTCGGTGCTGGACAAAGCAGCCTCCCACTGCTGCGGACTGGTTAGGTGCCAAGAGGCAGGGGGCAAGTGTGCCGGGCAGGAGAATAAGATGTGATCGTAATCGGCGCGGGAGCTGTCACATAAGCGGCAGGCCGGCGAGTACGTCCCGGGGTGGAAGAGGGCAAGACGTGCAGGAGTAAGAAAGGTGTGGGCCTGAAGGTGGCGCCACAAGTGTTGGTGGTGCTGGGAAAGGGATTTGTGCGGTGGGGGGAAGGTGAGACGAGATAGGCGGTAGTGCAAGGTGATATCGTGGTACGTGAGGAGCGCATCGCGCGTATCCATTCCCGGCGGGGGCGGGCTTGCTCGGTCAGTCGAATCGCGAGCGATGGAATTGGCCGCCTCGTTGCCAGGATGGGCCGCGTGAGCGGGCACCCAGATGATTTGGATTGGGCGAGAGGGAACAGTGTCGGAACGCAAGATACCGGAGGCCGGGATGCCACCCGTCCAACCGCGTAGTTGTAGACTGCAGGCTTGGAATCACTGAAACTGTATTCCGCGGAGGTTTGCGTGATGGCAAGGGCAATAGCTGCCTCTTCGGCCTCGACCGAGGTCGAAGTGTATACTGAGGCAGTAAGAGTGGGTCGAAAAGAGTTGTCAGTGACTGCAAGGGCATGGGCTGGGTAGTGGCGGTACGGGGCGGCATCCACGTAAGCCACGGCGGGTTGCCGTTCGTACTGACGCCAGAGCGCGGAGGCTCGCGCTGCTCTACGGGACGGGTGGTGTTCAGGGTGCATATTCTTAGGGAGGGGATTAACGGTTAGCAGGGAGTAGACGTGGGAAGGGATGGGCAGTGAGGTGGGAAGAGGGGTAAGAGGGGAGAGTTTAAGGGTAGAGAGAAGTGCGCGACCAGGCCGAGTGCGGGAGAGACGGAGGAGCTGGGCCGTGCGATGGGCCTCCGTCAGCTCTGTAAGGGAGTTGTGGACGCCCATCGACAGTAACCGAGCCGTTGAAGTAGATGTGGGAAGAGACAGGGCCGACTTATATGCCTGACGAATGAGGCTGTTGACTTTGTCTTCCTCGGTGCGTGAAAGGAAAATATACGGAAGAGAATAGATGAAGCGGCTGAGAACGAAGGCCTGGACTAGGCGGCGGAGGTCGTTTTCGCGCATGCCGTGGTGACGGTTGGCAATGCGGCGTATTAGGCGGATGGTCTGGTGTACAGTGTTTGTGAGTCGAGTGATGAGGGTGGTGTGCTTGCCATTGGACTGAAGAAAGAGTCCGAGAATGCGGAGAGTAGAGACGAGGGGAATGGGTGTGCCGTCAAGGGAGACTGTGAGTGGAGAAGGCGACAGGGGGGCCATCCCCCGAGGCAGAAAGAGCAAAAGCTCCGATTTGGCCGGGGAGCAGCTCAACCCGACAGACCGGGCGTGAGTCGCCACCGCGTCCACGCCCGCCTGGAGAGTGGTCTCCATGTCGCCAAGATTGCCGGTGGTCACCCATAGGGTGATGTCATCGGCGTAGAAAGCATGAGACAGAGCTGGGATAGTGCGTAGTGCACGTGCCAGCGGGAAGAGGGTGACGTTAAATAGAAGAGGGGACAAGACAGAGCCTTGGGGAGTACCCTTGTTGCCAAGGGAGAAAGAAGGAGAAGAAAGTGGGCCGTACGAGATCTCGGCTGTGCGGTGGGCGAGGAAAGCGGTCACGTAAGCATGGACACGGGGTCCGACATGAAGGGAGGAGAGAGCGTCCAAAATGGCGGTGTGGTGTACGCGGACCCAGATAGGTCTGGAGGCGAGCCAGGATGACGTGCTCGAACAGCTTGCCGAGACAGGAGGTGAGAGAGATGGGGCGGAGGTGCTCGAGGGCAATAGGTTTACCGGGTTTGGGGATGAAAGAGACACGTGCATGGGTCCAGGAGGAAGGAAGAGTACCAGCCTGCCAATGCTCATTGAGAAGGTCAGTAAGGGCTTCGAGGGAGGGGGTATCTAGGTTTCGGAGTGCCTTGTTAGTGATGCGGTCCGCCCCCGGGGCCGAAGTGGTGCGGAGCGTGAGTAGCGCCGCACGAACCTCTCCCAGGGAGATGTCCGCCTCAAGGTCAGGGTTAGGGGAACCGGTGTAGGCGGGAAGAGTTGTAGGGGGGTCGGTGCAGAGGTAGCGGTCCCGGAGGGCCGCCAGGAAGTCAGTATCGGTGAGTGGGGAGGAGTGAAGGAGATGGGATATATCCTTGCGCTGGGAAGCTTTGGTGTGTGTAGGGTCTAGCAGCACCCTGAGAAGTGACCACGTGTCGCGGAGACCCAGGTTGCCGGCCATGCGGTCGCATGTCTGGCCCCACTGTTGTCGAAGAAGAGAGGAGCAGTGCTCCTCCATGTCCGACGCGAGCCGGGCCAAACGGAGGCGCAGGCGGCGATTGTGTTTCTGAGCCTGCCACCGGCGGTGGACAGCGTGATAGGCCTCCCAAAGGTGCAGTAGACGGCTGTCTGCCGTGGTGGAGTGTGGTGCTGCAGGGAGTGTGGATGTGGCAGTATGGACGTCTGCCAAAAGGGTCTCAGTCCAGGCAGAGAGATCGATGATAGGAGCAGAGGAGGAAGTAGAAAGACGAGTGGAACGGAAGCGGTCCCAGTCAACTATCTGGGTGAGACGAGTAGAGGTGCGAGCAAGGGAGGGGAGAGGGAAAGTGGTGCAGAGGATGTAGTGATCGCTACCGAAGGAGACTCCAGTATTAGACCAGGTCGGATCGGCTACATTTTTGGCGAGGGTAAGGTCCGGATTGGTGTCTCGTTGGACACTGGATCCAATCCTGGTGGGGCGAGCGAAGTCATTAAGGACGGAAAGACATTCATTGTGGATGAAAGTCCAGAGCGAGTGGCCCTTGCGGGTGTTCTGGGGGTAGCCCCAGCTAGTATGAGGTGCGTTGAAATCGCCCAGAACGACCATGGCGTTGCGGCCAGCGCAGGAGAGCGCTTTGCGGAGGACGAGGAGTAGAGGGGCTGAAGGGGCTTTGGGAGGGCTGTACACATTGAGAACAAAGAGGCTTGCCTCAGTGCGACGGCGGGGAAGGATTTCGAGGAGGAGATGGGCACAGCCTGAAACGTCCAGCTGGTGCAGCACGGCAGCAAGGTTACGGTGCACCAGGGTGGCAACGTTTGGGTGGGTCTCAGAAGAAGGATGAAAGGAGGTGTAGTCGCGCAGCTTCACGGGAGCTAGGGGTTCCTGGAGTGCTAGGACAGAGGGGAGAGTGTCGGGAGGGATGTTCTGGAGGTGGAGCTGCAGGGTGCTCCGCTTGCCGCGGAACCCCCGACAGTTCCACTGCCAGAGATTAAGGTGCGGGGGGTGTCTGGCCATGATGGATGGCAGGGTCACCGGACGGAGTTGGGGTAGGTGCCGGGGGGAGGGGGGCGGGGAGCGAGAGGTGCGCGAGGGTGGCCTCAGTCGCGCTCTGGCGGGCCTCTAGGACCGCGACCCTGGTGTCTAGGGCGGTAAGGTGGGATTCGATGGTGGCCACGCGGTTGTCGACACTGGCGATGCGCTCCTCAAGTCGCACGAAGCGCGCCATGACGCGCTGCTCAAACGCCTCCAAGAAGGAGGTTGTTTTGCGAACGATGTCACGCTCGGGCGCTACGTCATCGGAAGAGGGTGATCGGCGTTTGTGCGGGGGGTGGCGGGTGGGAGAGGAGGCGCGCGATGACGCAGCCGAGGGTGCCGTGTTCATTGGCTCCTCTGCTGGCGCCAGCTGAGGCGGCGTTTGTGAAGGTGCGGTAGCTGGGCAAGGAGAAGGAGCGGGGGAGGACAGACGCGCTAGCGCGGCCTGCAACTGGCGCGACAGCTCCTGAATTTGTAGCTGCTGGGCAGCGATAGTGGCCTTGAGGGCCGTGGTTTGGGGGTCCGACGTGTGAGGCTGCGATTTCCAGCTTACCGGTGATGTGGTGGTGGGGGCGGTGGACGCCTCGGACCTGGGCAGAGGCGGGAAGGAGACGGAGCGGTGGCGGCTGGCAGACCGGGCACCACGGGAGGGAGAGCGGCGGCGGGAAGGCCGAGAGGTCTTGTGGATGGGCCCGGTGGGTGGCGCTGGTGGGGGAGGCTGAGGCTTAGAAGAGGTGGCCGGAGGTGACGACGGGCCGTTCCGGTCGAACCGGAGCTTGCACGGACGCGAGCCCGTGACGTGGGCTCCCCTGCACAAGATGCAGCAGGGGACGCAGGTCGGGGGCTCGACTGCCTTGTGAGCCTGGCCGCAGCGGTGACAGAGGGTGGATTTGGGCTTCGTGCACACGTCCGCGCGGTGGCCGGGAGCCCAGCAGTTAGTGCAGGCCTCGGCTTTCGGGCGGAACGGGTGGCAGCGGTAGATCCCGCAGTTGAAGACGATGGCACTGGGGAGTGTTGTAGTGCCGACGAAGGTGATGAGGATAGATTGCGAGCGCCCCATCTGGCGTGCGTCGGCGATGGCGTAGGGGGTGTTGACATTCATGGCTTGTAGATCTTGGACGATCTCGTCCTGGGTTTGGGAGTCCACGGCGTTGTATATAATGCCGCGGAGGGCGTTGTCGGGTGCTGCCATGTAGGCACGCAGGGGGTAAGAGGTGGGACCCAGGCGGAGTTCCGATACCCGAAGGTAGAGACGAGCGCGGGGTTCAGATGGGGTGCTGATAGTCAGGGAGTTGTTGTACGGATTGATCCGTACACGGTCGGCGGTGCGGGCGGTGGCATAGTCGATGGTGGCAAGCGTGCAGAGGATTTGTAGCAGGGCTCCGTTAGTGGTAGTGCGGAGGTCAAGCCCCCCTCCCGGTCTGAAAACGATTTTGAAGTCCTCTGCTGGGAGACGAGGGAGGGGAGCGTGACGACGGAGAGTGGTAGTGCTGGGGGTGATGGCTGGCGGTGGAGTAGGGGTCTTGGATGGGGGCGAGGCAGGCGGCGTTGAGGCGATGGCCTGGTGGGCCGCGGCTGCACGGTGTGCTTTCACACCACGGATCCATCGTGAGTCGGCTTCGAGCTCAGCAGGGGTGATGGAGACGCCTTCGACTTGGTATGCCATGTCGGCGGCTTGGATGGTCACGAACGGTTTCGGCGGAGGCTGGTGAAAACGGGCGGCGTCGGCCGCAGGTGTAGCGTGGAACGCAGCTGCGCGTTGCGCAGGCGCTCGGAGTCGAGCGTTGCGCGCTATGCTTAGCGCGTCGGTGGCGTAGCAGATCACAAGGGTTCGAAAAGGTCGAAAATGGTCGGAGTCATTGGCCGGCCGCCAGGTCGAGGAGAAAAGGGAGCCGAGACGGACGCCGCTTTCCCTGCTCGTGGCCTTGGTGGTGGTCGTTGTTGAGGAGCTCGCTCGAAACACGTCCGGCCTGTTCGGCGGCGGAAAGGAAAGTCCTTCCGCAAGAAAGCCGTAGCGCTGTCTGCCCCCTTGAGGGAGCACGGCTCAGCGCCAACGGGGAGGGGTAAGTGGGAGCGAAAGAAGGGATAGAGTGGAGTCACCATGGCCAGGCGTAGCAAACCGACAGGCATTGGCGGCACGTATCGGCCGATTTGGTGGGCCGTAAAGTGCTGCGGAGTCTGCGGGGGTGTGGTTCCGGACCGGTCAGGCCCGGGGTGGGATGGGAGGCCGTGAGGCCTTCCCGCTTGTAGAAATGACCTTAGAGGCGTGCGGAGAGCCCTGACGAGTCAAGGAACTCCACGACGCCTCTAAGTGCAGAAAGGTGGTGTCGGCCGGGGAAGAGGAGATCTTCCTCCTTGCCAGAGGGGAGGCCCAGGCGGCGGAACTCCTGCAGGAGTAGGCCCCGCTGCTGGAGGTACGCCGGGCAGGCCAGCAGGAGGTGTTCCATGGTCTCCGGCTCCCCGCAGGAACTGCAGGCCGGGGACGACGCTCGTCCCAGTCGGTAGCTGCGAGCTGCCGTCCAGCTGCAGCCGATGCGGAGCCGGAGCAGGAGCGAGGTCTCCCTGCGAGCCAGGCCTCGCTGTGGGAGTGGTCGTGGAGGGCGTCCCAGTGCCACCCGTTTGTCTGGGTGGTGGGTCGCCAGGTGTCGCCGCAGCCGCAGCCCTGTGAAGTCGCCCTCCGTCACGGCCCGGCTGAGGGGCACAGTGGTGTGGTGGGCGTCCTTCGCCAGGGTGTCGGCGGCCTCGTTGCCCGGGATCCCTACGTGGGCGGGGATCCAGTGCAGGGACACCGGGTGGCCTGCGTCCTGCAGCGCTGTCAGCCGGGTAGACAGCAGTGCGACTCCAAGGCTGGCGCTTTCTGGCCTCTGCAGGCCGAGGAGGGCTGCCTTGGAGTCGCAGAGGATGGCTGCCGGTACCCCAGGGAGCTCCTCGGAGAGTAGGTCGACGGCCAGGTGGAGGCCTGCCACCTCCGCTGCAGTTGAGCTGGCGTGTCTTGGCAGTCGACACTGCCTGCTCTTCTGCAGGGCTGGTGCCGTGCAGGCCGCCGTGGCAGAGCCGGTGTCCGGTACCACCGAGCCGTCGACGTACACCAGGAGGTGGTCTCCGAGGGTCTCGTCCAGGAGGCAGGCGGCCGTCTGCTGCAGGGCGCAGGCGGGCGAGCGCCTCTTCGAAGTCCCGGGCAGCTCCGTGGCGATGGGAACAGGAGGCCTCTGCGGTGGGGGCAGCTGTACCGCGTTCGGAGGTGGGTTGCCAACCACCTCCTCGTAGAGGCGGCACAGCTGACCCATCCTTGAGGAGGGCCGGGACTGGAGGCGACGCAGCAGGCCTCTGCCATCAGGAGCGTGGTGGAGGCGGTCGAGGTGCCTCAGCCCCTGCTGCAGGAAGAGGAGCGACAGGGGCCATGCTCCAGCCTCCGCCAGGGTGGCGGCAATCTGGGAGCTCCGGGGGACGCCCAGGCAGAGTCGGATGGCTGCCCGGCGCTGCAGCTCCAACTTTTCGAGGCGGTGTGGCGGCAGCGCCACCAGCGGGAGGGCGTACCGCAGGCGTGATGTGGCCGCCGCCTCGTAGAGCCGCAGGGCCCACTTCACCGAGCAGCCCTCTCCACGGGCAAGGAGCTGCGACACGGCCTTGCGGACCCTGATGGTCTGGGTCTGCATGGCCCCGACTGCCGGTAGCCAGGTTAGCCGGTGGTCGATGCGCAGCCCAAGGTACGACACAGTCGTACTCCATGGGATGCGCACGCCTTCCAGCTGCAGCCGGGGAGCTGAGCGCCGTGCCGCTGCTCTCGGGTGGACGAGGAGGGCCACCGTCTTCCCCGTCGAGACCGAACCGACGAGCGGTGCCATTAGTGCTCGCGCGAGGTCGTACCCCGCCGAGCCGCACTTGCCGAAAGCCTAAGCCGAAGGATATTGCCCGTGCTCTCGCGAGTTGACCCATTGGTTATCGCCAGAGCAAGTAGCATAGCCGCCGGGACTTTTCCTAGCGGCGTGTCCCAGCTTGAGCCTGTGCTCTCGCCGCGACGGGCTATAGGCGCCTGTTATTGTATTTTCGCCCTGGTGCGGGACCCCTTTGGCTCCCCTCCGTGCGGGCGTTTGTGCAGTGCTGGTGCCGACGGTTTCAGTAAACAGTTTCCGTCAACTCAGGGCTTTACTGTGTTTTTGCGTGCGTCGCTCGGTAGCCCCTTGCGGCCTCTGAGCTCGCGCGCGAGCGGTGCTGGAGGCGACGGCTGACGCGGCCCTGTGGCTCGCTAAGCTCGAACCCGCGGTGGTTGGTCTCCTGTGAGACACCAAGAACCCACATACTTCCACAAGAAATTGGAATGCATAATCGAATAATTAACAGAAATTCACTACTTAGGTTTTTAACTAATTACCTGATGGGGCATATTGCAATTTACAAATTGTAGCCGTGGAGTTCGCAAGGCGGATCCACTTGGAACGAATTCTCGGGATGACATCAGTTTCGAGATAGTAATTCCCAAACTTTGCGGAGAAATGCATTGGCGTTCCAGTTAATTTTGTGCTTCAATGCATAACGCGACGTTTTGTTAAGAACCTAACTGGAACGCCAATGCATTTACCCGCTAATTGCGCGAATTAATATCTCGAAACTGGCGTCATCCTGAGAATTCGTTCCAAGTGGATCCGCCTTGCGAACTCCACGGCTACAATTTGTAAATTGCAATATGCGCCATCAGGTAATTAGTGAAAAACTTAATGAGTGAATTTCTGTTAATTATTCAATTATGCATTTCAATTTCCTGTGGAAGTAATGTCCGCCTCTTCGAGTATACCAGCTCATGAACTAGAATTGTGTTATCTGTCTGCCACAGGCAACCTTAAATAAATTTTGAAAGTGTTCGCTGAAATACCCTGTATATATATATATATATACCCTCTGCTCACAATTTTCTATTTCTAGCTTTATGGCGCATGCAATTATATCCACACTTCAGGCAAATTGTCACTGCTGTCGTCGCCGTGATGTTCCGCATGAAATCCAAAAGCCATATACATGAGCGACCCATACCCTGTGGGTGCGAGAAAAAGCACGTAACAGTGAGCCGAAAAAAATGGCGGCTTGTTGGGCATTATCTTCCCACGCGCTCAATATTCGGATTAGTTGTAGGTCACGTAATCAAACGCGAATGGGAAGGAGAGCACGCGTCGTTTCCTCTAGCCCTGCCGTATATAGCTGTGAATGACTGTGCTCGACTGACGCTTATGGGGCCCGCGTGCCATATCATTGGTGGGTGCAATGATAAAGGGCGACCAGGGATGGCTGCTAACTTCATGCGCGCTGTCCTTCCTTGCCGGGCTGTCTTTCTGCGCCCCTAGTGTTGCAGAGTTAAGAGACAGAGGTCATCGCAGATCACTCACAGAGACCGTCAGTAGTGGACATAAAAATAGGCAGACAATGATGATGAATCTAATTTTCAGAGTTGCGGTGAATTGCGCGGTTGTAGAAACAGTTCGCCTCCGCTGCCAGCGTTCTTCACAATACTTGCGTTGTGAAAGCGATTGTTCGAGATCATCCAGTGAGGTATTTACAGGTTCACATGGTCCGTGCTTACTATGTCCACTATGTCCACTATGCTTACTATTTTAATTTTATCCGAATGTTTACTAAAATTTATATGGCCACTATAACTAACGTATAGACTCGTGTAAGGGCCACACTTTTCTGTCGCGATTTTGACGAGCCTTTCATGGGACCGGGCCATTTAACCTCATTTTTCCAACTACGAGTATCAAATCCGATGTAAACGTACGCGATCGCCTCCTCTCGACATCCAGTAGCGACGCGCGAAAGTATGCTGCGCGCGACAATTCGCTGTTGAGCCCGATCAGAATCAGCGCATGGAACGCGATTGCTTCTAGGTTGGATGTCTTTTTTTTTTTAATATTAGCTGTCAAGGTATGGGTGCGGCCCTTACACGGGTGCGATCCTTACACGAATTTGCACGGTAATAATCTTCCTACGTGTAACTGTCTTCTACTTCGCTAAGACTAATACTGCTTCGCCTTCCCGGCCAAACTACACTCTTTATTTTTTTTTTTTTTAGTACTTTGAGTCCGAGTCCCGATAAGCGCTGCTGCGCATGACTTCTAGACTTCTATTTATTCTGATTTTGAGTGAATCTGGCTTGGCATCATTTCGGTTACTGAGTGAATTCTATATACAAGGTGTTTCAGCGAACAGTTTTCAAAATTTTTAAAGGTGGCCAGTGGCAGATAGTACAATTCTTGTTCATGAGCTCGTCTACTCGAACAGGCGGGCATTACTTACACAGAAAATTGAAATGCATAATCGACTAATTAACAAAATTAACCAATTAAGTTTTTAGCTTATGGCCCATGGCCTTATGCCTTATGGCCCACCTTATGTCCCATGTTGCAATTTACGAATTCTAGCCGTGGAGTGCGGATCCACTTTGAACTAAATCTCAGGCTGACACCAGTGTCGAGATATTAATTCTCTAACTTTGCGGAGAAATGCATTGGCGTGCCAGTCACTTTCTCAACAAAACGTCGTTTTATGCATCGAAGCACAAAAGTAAGAAAAGAACAAATTATGGTATTTTACGTGCCAAAACCACGATCTGATTATGAGGCACGTTAGCGTTGCGTCGCACGCTAACGCTAACGTAAGGGTTTTCCGCTATACTAAAACTCCCTAATATTAGAAGAGCTTTTCTTGTTTTATTTTGTTGCCAGTCATTAGCATTGCCTACTGGAAAGAGAATCAATATTGAGACACATATCACTCACGTGCTTTTCACACGCCGTTGTTAGAAGAATCTGCCGAAGGGGTCACTGAAGTCTGCAGGTTTTTTTCAGGGTCAAAAAAAGCACGCGAAGTAATTTGAAGTAAGGTGAACATACATCAACATATTCATTCTCTAGGTATAGGCTATCCATTTAGTTGTTAGTTGGCTACCTCTTTCTCTATAAAAAAATAGAATAAACTTTGTCCTTTTGTATATATTTAAATATATTGTGTCTGTGCGGGGTGTTCTCAGCGGAAATTTAAAAAAAAAATGTTAAAGTCAGGAAACACGGATGAGGTAGCCGCCGCTGGTGCTTCTAATGCGTTTGTCCTCCTATTGTCAGGATTTGCCGAAATAAACGAAAGTATAAATCAAAAGCCGTGCACGTCCGCGCCAACAATGGTGCCGTAAGCTTTTAGCCACAACAAAAGTGAAAATGTGGAGGCAACGCAAGAAAATCCTCAAATTATGTGGGTAACACAACTCTGGTAATTACATTTTAGGGGCGGGGGGGCTCAGCCCCCCCTTCCATAGGTCGGCGCCTATGATCTCGCTCGTCAACATGAATATACGTGTCAGTCGCGAGGGTCAGAGACGAAACCACCGTGCCGCCTTCAACCCTTCCTCCCCCGCTGAGGACGTTCACCCCGCTCCGGTCACCCACCATCTCTACTTCTGGTTTACCCCATGTCCTGCAGTGGCAGAGAAGAGAGGGGGAGATTGCCCGGGTGGTGGAGGGTATAACCCAGTTAAAAAAAAAAAAACCTCCAATTAGCTTTTCCAATAGGAATCAACTGGGACCAATAGGAACCAATTGGAAAATGCTTACTTCCAATCAGTTACGAATGGATCAGAGGAGAAACCAATTGGAGTTGCCAATTGAAATGAACTGGGCCCAATTGTTACCGAGTGCAAAATTCCTAGTTACAATTAACTGGTTACGATTGAGTCAAAGTGGAACCATTTAAGCCCTATTGGACTGGCCAATTGGAATTAACTGGACCCACTGGGAAATCCTTACCTCCAATTGGTTACGATTGAGTCAGGGATGGAACCAATCGAGTCCAATTGGACTTGCCAGTTTGAACCAGCTAGGCCCTCCTTACATTCCCAACTGAGTCTAATTGGACTACCAATAGGAATAAACTAGCTAGAACGTAACCAACTGGGAAATCATACTTTCAGTTTATGAACCCATTCAAGGAAACTGGAATGAGTTATAGCTATATATACATGCAGTACTAAGGCTATAACAAACCTGTTTCTGACAGCTGGAATCCTATTTAGGTTTGCTTTGTGGGGTATATATGTGTATTGGTATTGCCCACTGGTGCAGTTGGCCATTCCAACCAATTGGTTTCAAACCAATTGGCACCCATTGGGTACAATTGGTCACTCCAACAAAAACCAATTGGTCACGTTCCAGTTGGTTCAATTGGTCCAGTTATGTAATAATTTACGATTGGAATTTTCCCAGTTGGTACCAATTGGAAATTTCCCAATTGAAGTCAATTGCTTTTTTTGACTGGGAAGAAAGCCAGCCAACAACCACGTGGAGAACACTTCTGCTTTGCCCTAGCGTGCAGGTGCATGCACGCTGAAATTTTCTTGTATATTTTCTTTAGAGCACACCACTCACCCGTAACCATGTATTAAACTTAATTATGTTACTTGTTTTTACGTCCCCTCGTCTTCCCTGCCGGACCCTCTCCGATGGACAACCTGGTCGAGCTCCAAGCAGACGCTGTAGAAGGTACCCCCAAACGCCGGCCCGTAGCAGTGGGCATATACTTTATAAATCTCAATTGATATTATGTTCTTACTTTGATGCTTCAGCCGCATGAATGCTGCTTATTATAGTGACATGTGTACTTATTAATGCGAAGGCATTATATGTCCCATGAGGCAGAAAAGCCGACGTTGTCCTCAACTGACCTCGAGGCCCAGAAGGGCCTCCTGGATCAAGCTGGGCGGGTGGCGGTGGCCATTGGAGTCTTGGAATAGGGACCCACCCTGAACCGCATCCTTCCTTTTTTTTTCATCAATAAACGTTTATTCCTTCCTTCCAAAAATCTTCGTCAGCGTGTATTAAGATTGGTACACGGAGTAAGATAAACAGGAGGCCGACTCCGCCACCGCGCAACGCATTCGCTCGGGACAACCATGCAACGCGGGCGCCGGGGGTCTAGCTCATTCCTTTGCTCTCTCCCTCCGCTCCTCTTCACGCTTTCGCACATGCTTTCTCCTTCCCTTCTGCTTCCAGCCGACTAATACACCTACAGTCTACCTACAGAGTGGCTTTGCGTTAGTAATGTGTCTCGAAAGTTTGCTTCTCTAAAGGTTGTCAAAGAAGCATTTTCAGTTCTTAATCTTAGTTCATGTTTGTAATCATGTATCCCCTTTTTTTGCCATGTTAATGAACCAGTAGCGCACCGACCGGGGGGGGGGGGGGAGGTTCGGGTGTTGTAAGCCCCCCCCCCCCCCCCTGGGGCCGCGTTAACCCCCCCGGTCTGTGTTTTTGTTCATCAGGCAAATGCAACCTCAAGCACCCTCCTGAATTCTAATGACAATGTGAACAGAGCACTGAAGTTACACGTTGGACTGGTGGGGCTGGACGCGTGGGGGGGGGGGGGGGGGTCGGATGTTGTAACCCCCCCTGAGGCCGCGTTAACCCCCCCCCCCCCCCCCCTACGCGTCCAGCCCCACCAGTCCAACGTGTAACTTCAGTGCTCAGTGCTCTAGCTGTTCACATTGTCATTAGAATTCAGGAGGGGGTTTGAGGTTGAATTTTCCTGATGAACAAAAACACTCAATAACTGTATTGTATTTATTCATTCACTCATAAATTACTTTGAGTAAAACCCTGAAGAAATAAACATCGTCATCATCCTTGATGTCATTATATTAGAAAGGGAAAACAGCGCGAAAAAACACAAGACAAGAGTATGTACCGACTAGCCCAAGCCTCTACGGTCATTATATTATTATAATTATTTAGGCATTTTATTTGCTGTTGCATGCCTCTGACTTAAGCAAGGAAATTGCATATTATGCAAAGTGCTTGCGTCCCCCCCCCCCACCAAAAATATTCAACTCCCCCCCCCCCCCCCCTGGCAGAGATCCTGGGTGCGCTACTGTAATGAAATATATTGTAACGAGCATACAAGATGCAGTTGGAAAGAAGAGGAGGACGAAGTGCTTCTAGGCCTGATTGCGCGGTCACCATCATCCATCTCCTTTAAATAAAGCCATTTCTGCACAACTCTCCGTAACAGTTGTGGTGGAAGGTGCTGGGTAATCGACACCCGAAGACGGAGGTTATACCGCAAGTTCTTCGTCGAAGCCGCCGCCTTGCTGGACTTCCACCGAACCCAGCGGAGTTGGAGATGTCCCGCGACGCGGAAGAGCAACGGCCTGTCCCAGCCTCTGCCGGTTCTGTCCAGCAACTACGAGATGCACGTCCCTTCGCCGGAAAACCGGGCGAAGACGTCGATGAATGGCTCATCCATTACAAACGGGTGAGCGCCTACAACAAGTGGAACAGCACTTCTCAGCTTTCCAACGTTGTGTTCTTTCTTGCGGGTACCGCGTTGGTGTGGTTTGATAACAACGAGGAGACATTCACCACATGGGAAAGATTTGTTTCGCAAATCAAAGAGCGCTTCGGTGACTCCGTGACGAAAAAGAAAAGGGCAGATCAGACGCTTTCACAACGCGCGCAAGTGCCGGGCGAAACATGCATGACCTACATTGAGGAAGTGCTAAAACTCTGCAGGATGGTGGACTCTGGCATGTCCGAGGAAGACAAAGTCGGGCACATCCTAAAAGGAATCGCCGAGGACGTTTATAGCTTTCTGATCGCTAAAGACAACCTGGCCTCCGTCGCCGACGTCATCCGGCACTGCCGCACGTTCGAGCAGCTTAAGACGAGGCGCGTTACGCCGAAGTTTGGCAGATTAGCCAACGTGACGACCGTTGCAAGCATAAATAACGACCAGTCGTTTGATCTTGCTTCAACGATCCGTCAAATAGTCCGAGAAGAGCTCAGCCTGCACTCACAAGTGACTCACCGCGATACTTATCACCCATGCTCGTCCCCTGCTGTTGAAACAACCGTTTCATCCTTCTCCGAGTATCCCGCGGATTATGGACTCCCGCCTCGACAGTCACCACTTGTCTACGAAAGCGGCGCTCCCTCTGACGCTCGATCACGATGGGCAGGGCCACGGTATTATCGCCAAGGCCCCGTGACTTATGATGCCGGGACGCAACCAGAGCAACGTCGACCCTACTACCAGGACCCCAATTACGACCGATACAACCGCTCCCAGCGAACACCGGAGGCGAGTTACCCAAAAGAGAACGAACTCGCTTACCGCCCACAGAGAGCAAGCATTGGTTTTGAAGAGTATACAATGAACCGTGACCCTCCCGTGTGCTACAGCTGCGGTTCCACGGGACACATAGCTCGTTACTGTCGCCAACGCCGTCAGTCACGAAGGACACCGCCGATGTTTTCGCCACCTGGAACCCGTAGATCGCATGACCCATGGATCCACGGACCATTTCTCGCGCGATATCAGACGCAGCGATTCGCCAGCGTCTGACCGCAGCCTGACACCACCAACTAACCGTCCTCGTCGTTCGCCGTCCCCTAGGCGCCGTGCATCTTCGCCCCCGCCGGAAAACTAGCATCCGCGGCCGATGGAGGTGAGGTCGCCGGACGGTCTTTGGATGAAATACCTCTGCCTGCTGTGATGATCAAAAACAAAGTGAATGTGCTAGTTAACGGATTACCGACCATTGCTTTAGTTGATACTGGTGTGAATGTGTCTGTCATGAGCCTCGCTTTCAAGAACCGCCTAGGTCACAAAGTTATGTTTTCATGGGACGATGCCATTACCTTTCGTGGAGTGGGCGGCGAGTGGCTCCACCCCCTCGGCGTTTGCGCTGTAAGTGTTACGTTGGCTGGGAAAGTGGTTAATGTGTCGGAGATTTTAGTCCTTGCCCGCTGTTCGCACGATGTAATTCTCGGCACAGATTTTCTTCAACACTGTGGCGCTTCTGTGGACTGTGGAAATGGTGAAATCCATGTGAACGAGCTGCTTTTACCCGCGCTTTCTGAACAAAGCTCGATCGTGTGACGAAGAATTAAGGGATACACTCAGTGTGCTTGATGAAGTGCTGGCCCCCTCATGGTGCCTAACGCCCGTTCGTGTTTGTGCAACTACTGTTGACGCTCCTTGCGTTGACCTCGTGATTAGGCCCATCAGCATTAACTGTGCTAAAAAATTTATACTCGTGCCTTGCTCTGTCGTGTGCATGACGAGAGGAGTCGCAACGTTGTGGGCGCTGAATTGTTCCGCCACGCCCATAGTTCTGCCTCGAGGCATGAAAATTGCCCTTTTCGATGAAGCTTCATGCAGCTCAATAGCAGTACTCACAGCAGAGCCCGCTACTGCTTACTCTCCATGCGATTATCGCCCTTCTGAAGAGCTGATTCTCGGTATGATCAGCAAGGCGCTCTGCACATCTGAGCGTCAAGCACTGGTACAAGTCCTGTCCCGACATGTTGCTGCATTTGATTTTACTCACGGAGATGCGCCACTTGATTTACCATCATCACGAGCTCGCCACAGAATAGATACCGGCTCAGCACACCCCATTCGCCAGAAGCCCTACCACGTGTCATCCTCCGAGCGCAAGGTTATCGCAGAACAAGTTAAGGAAATGATGAAAAAAGGTGTTGTTAAAGAGTCGTCCAGCCCATGGGCAGCTCCAGTAATCCTCGTCCGGAAGATGGCTCCTGGAGATTCTGCGTAGATTACAGACGCCTAAACGCTGTGACGAAGAAGGATGTCTACCCACTACCGCGAATCGACGACGTCATCGATTGCTTACACGCTGCTTCTTATTTTTCGACGCTTGATCTACAATCGGGATATTGGCAAATACCTATGGAACCTAAAGACAAGGAAAAGACCGCATTCGTGACCCCAGATGGCTTATTCGAATTTAATGTTATGCCTTTTGGCCTCTGTAATGCTCCCGCCACCTTCGAAAGATTCATGGATACAACATTACGTGGCCTAAAGTGGGAGATATGCATGTGTTACTTGGATGATGTTGTAATCTTCGGCCGCACGTTGGAAGAACATAACGCCCGCCTGAGTCTTGTTCTGAGTTGCATCGAGAAAGCTGGACTAGTTTTAAACTAAAAAAAGTGTCGGTTTGGCGAGCGTCAAACATTGGTTCTGGGACATCTAGTCGACAAGGATGGCGTCAGACCCGATCGCCGTAAGATTGAAGCAGTCAGCTCCTTCAAACCACCACAGACAGCACGAGAACTTCGCTCCTTCATTGGTCTATGTTCCTATTTTCGTCGTTTTGTACCCCGATTTGCCGATATTGTTCACCCGTTGACATCTATTCTGCGACAGGATGTAGCCTTCACATGGACACCGGAGTGTGACGCATCATTCTCGCAACTGAAGTTTATACTAACGTCAGCACCCCTCTTGCGTCACTTCGACCCATCTTGCCCGACTGAAGTGCACACCGATGCTAGTGGAATCGGAATAGGAGCGGTACTTGTACAACGTCACAACAACGCCAAAAATGTCGTCGCATATGCCAGCCGTTGTCTGAGCAAGTCGGAGCGCAATGATACGGTTACGGAGCAGGAATGCCTGGCAGCTGTTTTCGCCGTGCGGAAATTTCGATGTTATCTTTACGGAAGACCATTTAAGATAGTCACCGATCATCACTCTTTATGCTGGCTGGTTGGCTTGCGTGATCCCTCAGGTCGACTCGCGCGCTGGGCGCTGCGCCTTCAGGAATATGACTTAGTGGTGTCATACAAGAGCGGACGTCGTCATGCCGACGCAGACTGCCTTTCTCGCATTCCTCTTGCGACTTCCGACTGCGAAGCTGATAATTTTGATGACTATCTCGCTGCCATTACTCGTACGTTCCCCGACGCGGCAGACTTTCAGAGAGAGCAACGCAATGACCTCAACCTGGATCCGCTGTTTGCCGCCGCTCGTACTTCTCAAGGCAGTGGTCGCTTCACCATTCGTGATGAGTTGCTCTATAAGAACAATTACTCCGGGAATGGAGCACGTTTTCTTCTAGTTGTTCCCGAGAGTCTCCGCTCCGACGTCTTACGCGCCATGCATGACGATGCGACATCTGGTCATTTCGGTTTCGTGCGAACGCTACACCGCACGCAAGAGCGATTGTAGACGGGAGACGACCCACGTCGAGGCTGTCTGTCGTGTCGACGTTCAAAACTCGATTCTTGTGGCTGGATCATGGTGATCTGGGCATGGGCGTTGTCGGAAACGGGGCGGTCACCGCAGGCAGGTCGCGGCCAGGCCGCCGGCGCCTCCAAGTAGCGCTCATCAACGGAGCATTGATGGCACACGCGGTTGGCATCTGGGCCTTGAAAATGAGCCAGTTCATCTCTAATCACTTGCCGTACCAAAGCCACCAGGCCGTTAGAGGCAGATACGTCCACACTTGCTATGTTGGTCACGTTGTCCAGCCGACCAAACTTCGGAAGAATGCGGCGTGTCTTCAGAGCCTCGAACGTACGACCTGCAGTGACGCCTTAAGTCGGACGGAGTAGTGAGGTCTTCCTTGGAGATCAAAAAATCGTACACATCTTCGGCAATTCCTGTAGGTGTCCAACCTTGTCCTCGTCCCACATGTTTGCGTTCACAATCCCGCAAAGCTTCAGGATTTCCTCAATATAGGTGGTACACGTCTCTCCCGGTAACTGCATGCGCTCGTCGTGAAAGTGTCTGCTCAGCCTTTTTCTTTTTCGAAAGCGAATCACCAAAGCATTTGTTTATCTCTTCGACGAATCTGCCCCAAGTTGTGAGCGAGCCCTCATTATTGTCGAACCACATGAGGGCAGTTCCCGCAAGAAAAAAGACAACGTTAGAGAGCTGCGCAGCCGTGCTCCATTCATTGTGGCGGCTCACCCTCTCGTAGTGTCTCAACCAGTCCTCGACGTCCTCATTCGCTTTGCCTGAGAATGTGCGTGCTTCTCGATGAGGTGTCCAGTAACCGGCTGGCCTCGGGCGAATGCTTTCGGCCGCGATTTCTTCGCGATCGTTGCCTCCGTCCGAATCGCTCATGTCGACGTCTCCCGGTGGTAGCCCGGCCAACCGTTTGCTGCGACGAAGGGGTAGTAGAGCTCGGTCGTCCAGTGTGATGTACCCAGCACCTCCACCAAATTGTAACGGATGGCATGGATTTATTTACAAGAATGATGGATGGTTAGCGTAGCACAAGGGACAGGACGGTCATCCAAGCCCCTCAGGCAGCGGCCAGCTCCTCGCGCACACTTCTACTTCCTCTCCTTCTGCTGCGCCGTGCAGCGTGACAATATGCTTGTCCACTGGATGATTGTAACCATATGGTATCAAAATTAAGCCAAATGCTTTTAAATTTTAAATCCTTTACAAGTAGCATGGGATAAAAAAGGTCGCAGTTTCGCCCGAAAGGCGAAGCATCGATTGCGATAGCAAATTATTAGACAGCTATGTGAAGTAATAGTAGTTTTATCGGCCGTATAAACTTGTAAACATTCGCTTACTAACTAAATTAACAAGCATGCCACGCACGATGACAGCGGACACTCATCAAAACGCTGGCGTGAGAAAGAGCGGCTTGATCTTGACTGAAGAGCGGATTGACTGAGCAGCAACGAGCGAATTTATCTTAGTGCTGCTCTCGCTTCAACGTGAACTAAGAGGCGAGAACAAAGCTATCTCAGTCCTCGGCGCACCTGGACTCCGTACCGATCGCAGATCGCTTTCAAGATAAAAACCCCCTTTCCCGGGTGCCTTGCACGCGATGGAAGGCGGCGCGCTTCCTCCTTGCCTTCGTACCTCGCGCGCGCGAGATCGAGTCACCACCCTCGGCTTACCCTCGCACCCACAGTACAGTGTACAATACACTGTACCCACAGCATACGGCGCGCAGCCACGATGTTATCGCACTTGGACTTCATACGGTAAAGCCCCCTGGAAGAAAAAAACCACACACACACACAGAGACTAAGGTAGCCCCATTCGTGTCACTGTGCAGGCACCTCCTCTCTCGTGCGTTTCGTAGATTGTATATCAAGTTAATCGAGGTGCGAAGCCCGTGGAGCATGGCCCTGGCCCGGAAAGATGGGCTTGTGCAATTATCCCGATAGGGCACACCAGGGCGGTGCGGTTCGGAGCGGTGCAGTGAAATAAGGAATTATTATCTTTAATGAAGAGGCGAGTAATTAAGTGGTGTCAATTCAACAGCAAGTCATACCCATAGTCAAGCAATATAAGTCCCTCGGCGTACACATAAACGAAGGAAATAATTACTCAAGCAACCACCAAGATAATCTGAAAATAAAGGGGAAGCGGAATGCAGCGCACAGAGCACTGTGGGGCCACAATAAGTATATGAGTATATGAATAGTGCCAGCGCTAACGTTCGCAAATGCCATTCTATGCTTAAAATCGGATATCTTGTCAGGGTTGGAAGTTAACCAAAGATCAGTAGGCCAGTTGGCTTTGAGAACCCACGGTAAAACCACAAAGCAGGTAGTGCAGGGTAACATGGGTTGGGCCTCTTTTGAGGTCAGGGAAGCACAGAGCAAAATCAGTTTTGAAGAAAGACCCAGGAACATGGATGAAAATAAATGGGCGGCTAAAGTGCACGTTTATTAACGAGGCCTTTACTTAGATAGCCCCTCAATTTCCTTCCATTTGTTGACTTCTCATTTGTTTAAAAAATAGTCATATAGCTAGAAAAATATGCAGTCCTTTCTGCATGGAAAAAATTAGCTTCATGCAACTTGTTAGTACAGCAGTATTGTTGCGTATTCTGCCTTGTCTAATCCGAGTGCGCATGTCACAATATCAGACCAACCACCATAATATATATCTTGGGAAGCCGGAATCAAGTATCAAATTTGATGCACATAATCATTTCTATTTATTCAGAGACTCGCCTGATAAGATTTTCATTTATCGATGACTTTGTTGCTTCCACTATCGAATGCTTTCGTTGGTGATCAGCCAAACACTTTACACATATTGAAAATTGCAGCACAGGTCCCATCTATATTTCAAGATGCAGGCAACACATTTTAAGTATTATTTTCATTAGTGCTTTTGGTTTTGAAGCATGATATTGCCGTGCACAGAGCCCCTGAAGGGGATATGCACAGTGAGAGGCAGAAAAAAAACCTTACTCAATGTTCTTAATAAGCTGTTGTCACATTGATATGGTCTCTCTTGGATTCCATCTACATATCTTACTCAGCAGCATGAAAAATTTATCAGTGTAAAGTGCCCTACAGGTATTGGATACCTTGAGTCTAGTGCTTGTGGCTCTCAGATGAAACAATGACCCAACAGCAGCTGTCAATTTGAAATGACGCCAAGGATCTGTCAATCTTCCAGTGGAATGCTAGACTCTCCAAATCAAGCACTTCTGACTTAAAGTCTGTATTCACCAATCATTTTCCCATCATCTTTTGTGAGCCAAACTTGTCAACCCTGACTGTCTGGTTACGAGGCCTTTACATAATCTACCAATGGAGAGCACAACAAGGTCATGGTATATGTATGCTGTGAATTTATGTATGTTTTTCAGCCAGTGCCACCTGAAGAAAATCTGTATGTCTGCCTCACTGTGAAAAAGAACAAGCTCTTTTTAACAGTTCAAGAATCCTACATACAGTTAAACCTGCTTATAACGAACCTCCATATAACGAATTCCTGGATATAACGAAGTTTTTCGATTCCCCGCCGTTACTCCATAGAAGCACATGTATTTGAGACCTCTACGTAACGAAGTGGCAGCGGGAGACCCCCTCGATATAACGAATTTCCCCCTCCGACCACCTAGAGATTTCGCCCCAAATTTCGTCATTTTTGCGCGAGCCGCAACCGGAAGCACCTTCTCCGCCGCGATGGAATGCGAAGCGAGCGCCGTGTGCGTGCGTGCGTGCGTGTGCGAGGCGGCCCTGCATCCCTCGACCCGGCGATCTTGCCGCCGCGGGCGTGACCTTTCCCCCTCCCTTCATTCAAATCTGATCCTGCCGCTTGCTGCAGCTGGCCTAGCGCGCCAAGCCGGCACTCTCTCCTTTTCCAGCTGATGTTGCCGACGCGCTGGTACACGCTGTGGCACATCAGACTCGATGAGCGCGGACACGCGCTGTCAAACGCTGGCGGCGTGTGGAAGCGCCACTGGAGAAGCGAGCGAAGTGACCTTCGTGCTGTTGTCTATCATTTCAACGCAAACTGAGCGCCGAGAACACACAGCACGGAGAAAGCTACGAGCCGCCGATGCACCTACACTGCTACTCTGCCCCAACGCAGATCGCTTTCAAGATACGGCCTGCCCGACCGCGCGCCGCCCCGCTATCCCTCCCCCCTCGCCGGTGCCTCGAGCGCAACGGAAGAAGGCGCGCTTCCTCCCTGCTTTTGTTGCGCGCGCGAGATTTAGCCGCGGTCGTCGGCTCCCCTCGCACGTTTTCACTCGCACATACAGCATACGGCGCGCGGCGACTGCGTTATCGCCCTTGGACTTTATGGTACGGCCACGCTAGCGGCAAAAACACGCAGCAAAAACGCGCGGCAACGCGTCATGCCGCGCGCGGCAAAAGCGGCAGGAATCGGGGGTCTTGCGGCGTGCCGCGCGAAATGGGTTCTGCGGCAAATGCCGCATGCCGCGAGATGAAGAACCAATCAAGAGCGACGAGGGTGACGTCACGGAGCCATCACAACCGCGGTGTTGCTCGCCCGTTCGGAGAGCGCGGGAGATCTTATCGCGCCGCCGCGCGGCGAGACGCGCGTGCCACGGTGGCCTCGTGGCAAGCGCAAGGCGCTGACGCGCGGCAACTTGCCGCTCGCTGCATGACACACGCGTTTTTTGCCGCTAGCGTGGCCGTACCCTTATATACGGAATATCTATGAGCCAAAACCAATTTTAGGGCCACAAAGCGCCATGGAAACCATCTTTATATAGCAAATACGGATCTCAAGGGCCATACTGTTGCTGGCGGAAACCGAAAATACGTCATAGTAGTCGCCCCCGGCACTTTGGGCGGCCAATGCCATCGTCAAGCCACTAAGCCAAGCGACATGAAAAGTCAAAATGGCCGCTCGGGCCGGCGCGGGATGGCAGTTCGCAACACAGTTGCGACGCAACAGCGGGGTTACCAATGCATCGAGTTGTATGGGAGCTGTGCCGGGACCGGTCGAAAACGACGTAACAGCCGGGAAAACGCATCCCCCGGGAACGTAACAGCGAGGTTCTACTGTAACACTATACGACGCTACAACGCCACCGTGACGCTCGCTCTTCGTTTCCGATGCCTCGCGCTTGTGCGAAACGACACGCGTCCTCGCATCCGGTACCTGGTGCGACATTCCGAGGATGAGTGCTTCGACGAAAACGGAAAACGGGTGCGCGTTACAATTGAGGGCGCGTTAGAATCGAGTAAATACGGTAAACGTTTATTTTTCGAATTTTCGTGCCGAACCTGCATATAGAGAAATCCTCTTTATAACGAAGTTTTTCGGGAATTTGTCAATTTCGTTATATCCAGGTTTAACTGTATCTCCTTCATGCAGATTCAAATGTGAAAAAGTTCAGAATATAGTGATGGAAACACCTCATCCTTGGATGATTACAGGGGACTGTAATGCCTTCTACCCCCTTAATTTGGGCAGCACAAGACTATTCAGTTATAGAAGTATGTATCTCATATCTTTTGCCATTAATGAAGTACTTTGTTAAATGATAATATATTCACCTACCTGCATAGTTCTGCATACAGCAGCTGCATGCCTTGGTTGGAACTTTGTTTCACCATTTTATCCACAAAGTGTGATGGTTTATGATCACTGAGATTGGCAGAAGTGACCATTTCGCTTACCTAAGGGTTGAAGGGCTACTCAATTGAAAAGTTACCTGGTTCCACGAGATGTGCCGATTGGTCAACATTTAAATCTAAGATGAAAGATGGATGTCGAGATGGTTTATCCTCTGGCACAGAGGATGAGATGTGCCGATTGGTCAACATTTAAATCTAAGAGGAAAGATGGATGTCGAGATGGTTTATCCTCTGGCACAGAGGATGCCATCAAAGGCGCTCTGCGGGGCACTGCACAGTCACTATCGCAAACACATAGTTTTGCTGGGACAGTAGTAGAGAATGGTTTTGACACGTCCGAAATGGTTTTTAGAACATCACGAAATCTACCCAGACACTATGGCTGGCTTCCATGAAGGCCACTCCTCTATAGGTCGTGCAATTGATATGGTGACATATGTACATTACGAGTCATGCAAATGATTCTCTGGCGCTGCATTTCTGGATGTCAGGGAGGCATATGACATTTCACATGAAGCCACCCTTAGCCAATTGGTGGAGGACTTCATGACAAGATATACAACTGGGCCTGCAGCTGCACGAGCTCTTTCTACATCCAAAAGACAGCCCAAACACTACTGTAGTCGTGGAGTTCCTCAGAGCAGAGTACTGTGCCTGACGCTAGTTACAGGTTTTATTGGACTCACCCACTACTGCCAAGCACAGTCCAACTATCAACTCATGTATGACAATGGCATTTACATTTGGACTTTGGGTGTGAAAAGGTCTCAACTGCATACACGGCTTCAAAAAGTGGTCACCTTGAAATCTTCAAGTGGTATTCACATGGAGAAAAATCCCTTGCTTTGCAATGGGAACCTGTCACACATGACGATAACGTCACACCTTTTCAGGGCCAAGGGGCTGATGTAGCCATTGCCGAGTGATGGGGGGCATTTTGCTGCTCCAGTACAAAACATCCCCTCTTGACGGGAGAGACGGCGGGGATTGTACCGACTAGTCCAGCAACCTATCGTACCGTGCTCACTGGCAGCATCGAAATCGCCGCTGCCTTCGCAGGTGCTTGGCAGTCTTGTCTGCTTCCCAGTGTTTTTTTTTTACGGCACGAAGACCTGCTGATATGTCTAAGCTCAGCTATGAAGCGACTCTGCTTTTCATCTCACTCACTACAGCCTACCCATCGACATCCCCACACAGTCCGTGTGAGTGGGGGAGCAGCGTGAAGCAGTGTGGCGGCTCATGACGTTGTGTTGCCCTCTAAGATGAGGACTCTTCCATGTGAGTACCACTTAAATTGTGGGGTTTCATGTCCCAAAACTGCACAGTAGGAGGAATGCACCCTGGCATCTACATATCTTTGTGACCAAGCCCTGGAGATATCACCTGAAGCAAGTGCGATGGGGATCATTATCGACACGGACCTCTCCTGGTGTCCTCATGGGAGAAATCAAGGAGCATTTGACAGCAATTTGTGGTCTCAAATTTCTTGGTGGAAAGACATAAGGTGCTTCCATGCAGGCTATGCTGTAGTTTTATTAGGAACTATGTGGGGGCTTTCTGTGTTACAGCCTGCCCGTGATATTGAGCTTGTGTCAAAATGAGAGCACCCAAGCTCAGGCACTCGGGACTTGTCTTGAGTTTCCACAGAGTGTATCAATGGTAGTAGAAATAGCTAAGGCTAAGGGCCATCCAGTCAGAACACATACCGCTGCTGAGACAATGCAAGCGCGTATCGGACATCTTGCCCAGATTCAGTGTCATCATCTCGTCAATTTAAGCTAAAGAAGATCACACACAGTGTTCAGCATGACTACTCAACAAACCATGCTTCTACTATGTCGGGCTTCATGCTAGTGGCAAGATCTTTTCTTCTGTGTTGCATTAACTGACCTCAAGTACACATTGCAATTCTGAAAATCCAGAAGACTGATCTATGCATTGCTGCACTTCAACAACACAGTTCTATTTTTACTGAGAGTACTTTAACCAAATGCATACCTATACTGACGGCTTGAATTACATCCATCAGCTCAGCCGGCACTATGGTTGTACCATCAAGATTACTATTCAAGTGCAGACTTAACATGTAATGACAACAATGAGTGTGGGACTTGCAGCCCTGTGTGGCGTTCTCCACTTGATCAAGTGAGGACCTCTGAAGCACTGGGTAACATCTTGGGATTCAAATCCACCAGTACAATTGTCTACAGTTAGCCCTTCAATGCAGCTACCAAGAACAGCAGGAAGTCGAAATTAAGAAATTTTATTAAGAGGCCATGAAATTATCTTTCAGCATTTGCCTGCTCACTGTGGCATAATTGGCAGTGACAATGCAGATGAAGCCACTACAACGTCACACGAACAGAGTTAGTGCAGTGATGCTACTGCGGACTTCTGATTTGGAGCAATTTTTGGAGCATCAGAAATTTCAATTTGGAGCACTTTGGAGCAGGCAATTTGGCATTTGGGAGCAGCTGATTTTTCACATCCTGAAGTATTTCGAAAAAGCGAGTTGCAATTTACATTCAAAGACCTGAATAATTCGTACATTCTTAGGAGAAGCTTGGTAAACATTTCCATCCATTGCAGATCTTGTCGAGAAAAAAATTCTCTTCTGTGCATGTGACACACACACACACAATTGACATAGTTTCATATATTGCTAGTTTTTCCAGATGTCATTCGGTATATCTAGAAACAGAAATGATGGGCACATTGGCGGCATGCAGTTATTATGATCACATGTCATGCTGCGCTTCAAACAAGCTACAGTAGAACCCCGCTGTTACGTTCCCGGGTGCTGCGTTTTCCCGGCTGTTACATAGTTTTCGACCGGTCCCGGCATAGCTCCCATAGGACCAAATGCATTGGTAACCCCGCTGTTGCGGCGCAAATGTGGGACCGTTCCCGCATCATGCGTTGCGAACTGCCACCCCGCGCCAACCCGAGCGGCCATTTTGACTTCTCATGTCGTGTGGCTTGACGATGGCATTGGCTGTCCAAAGTGCCAGGGGCGACACCTATGACGTCTTTTCGGTTTCCGCCAGCAAAAGCATGGCATTTGAGATCCGTATTTGCTATCTAAAGATGGTGTCTATGACGCGTTGGGGGCCCTAAAATTGGTTTTGGCACATAGATGTTCCGTTTCAAGTCCAAGGGCGATAACGCCGTCGCCACATGCCGTATGTGCGAGTGAAAGCGCGCGAGGGGAGCCGACGACCGCGGCCAAATCTCGCGCACGCAGGAAAGAAAAGCAGTGAGGAAGCGCGCCTTCTTCCGTCCCGCTCGAGGCAACGGCAAGGGAGAGAGAGCGGGTGGCATTGTACTCTGGCATCAACTGCGTACTGCGCGGCGGCGCGCGGGCCGTATCTTGAAGGCGATCTGCGTTGGGGGCTGGTGTAGGCTGGTGTAGGTGCGTCGGTGGCTCGTAGCTTTGTGCGTGCTGTGCGTTCTCGGCACTCAGTTTGCGTGGAAGCGATAGACACCGCAGCAGAATCAGAGGAAGCGGATGCGCCGCAGCTGCAGCGAACTTCGCTGCTGCGCATCCTCACGCCAGCGTTTGACAGCGCGTGTCCACGCTCACCGAGTGTGATGTGTTCTTGTTTGCCTGTGCGCGCTGACACCATGCTTGTTAATATAGTTAATAAGCGAATGTTTACAAGTTTATACGGACGATAAAAGTACTATACTACTTTGTATAGCTGCTTACTAATTTGCAATCGCAATTGATGCTTCGGCTTTCGGGCGAAACTACGATTTTTTTTCACACGTAAGAATTAAAATAATGTGTGCAGTTCAACAATACTCTCATTTCTCAATTTTTCCTGTTTCTCTGCTCTTGCGTTTCCCGGCTCATACGTTTTTTTTTTACGGTCCCGTGAAAAACATATCAGTGGGGTTCTACAATAGTAGCTGCGTTTCCGGAGTAGATAACGTCCGTCGATGAATCGCCAATTGACCTTGAAGCCACAAGCCTCAGCAGAAACCGCACTTTGCCATTGAGCCGCCTTGCAAGGCAGACGCCGCGTCGGCGCCATGCAAGGCGCTGTGGCCTAATCGGGACGTACGCGCTAGTGTTGTTTCGTCTCCTGTTCGCAACTAAGGTTGCAACTAAGGCTCGCCCTATCATCACGTTGCACATTTTAATTCCCCGGTGGTGCAATTGCCGGCGATAGATGCCGTCAAATCCGAGACTGTTTGGCGCAGTTTTCGTCGATTGTATCAGGATGGTGCAGCAAATCCCATTTGGCGTAGTTGGCGGAGGAGTGGAATCACTAATAGTGTATTACAATCACTTTCAAGACTGATTCATTATCATTAGAGGAGCGGGAACGCCCAAATATGTCCACGAGACTGCACACCCTGAAGCTGTCACTACAGCTCTGACCACCAGCTGGACTCCCTCACGACGAGGCAACTCTCCTCTGTAGGCTGTGGCTATTTTGTTTACGAAAGCCTACTCTACTCTCATCAGAATGGCTCACAGTGCTGTGTGCACTATCTGCGACTACCTTCAATTTGATGAAGAGACAATTGCTCTCCTACGCATTACCACAATTTGACCATCGGCCTTTGTTTACACACAAGGTCCTAGAATACAGACCTTGCCATCCATGGAAGCACAAAGTTCAGAAGACACTATTGAATTTTTTATAATCGCCTTTGACCTCATGACATTTTTCTTGAGTGCACATGTGTCGAGGAACCTTCTGTTTCATGTTTCCATTCCATCCTCCCCGTTCTCTTGTGTATACGGCCTGGATACTTTTCTGTCAACCTCACTGCCTTCCTCGCACCATACTCTTTGTATCAAAGGCTAGTGCACTGGGCCATATTTTTTTTACAGATAATTGATTATGACATGAAAGATTTTAGCTGTCCTGCCTTTTTTTCCCACAAAGCCCATCTGCTTTATTTTACTTAGCAATGATTGACGTTAACACCACCTTTATGGTAAAACACCAAAGTCTAGAACTGGAAACAGAACTCAAATTAATGCAGTCACTAAAGAATTGAAAGGAAAATGTTAACACCAACACAGTCCCTTATACTCACTTAAGCTTGGTGCACCAGGAAAATACTAGTACATAAGAGCTTACATAACTACAGTAAACCTTCACAATACTGGAATACATCTTTAATTAGCACTTGATTAACAGTCTCATGCCATCCCCACCTCAGTGATATTTCTTCAAAACATCAGAACTTAGCCTATGGCGACTGAAAACTGCAGTAAGGCTTCTTTATAAAAAACATTAACATTTTTGGTTTCAACTTTTCCAAAGCATTTTGGAGGCCTCAATTTAGTGCAACAGGTGAGCAAGAAATGTGGTGAAGAAGCTAGTATGGAGACATACTAATATTAATCTGCGTTCCTCTTCTTCCTTAGTAAAAAAAAAAAAAAAAAAAGGAAAGGAAAAAATAGCAACTAAGTGCACATGGCTTTAGTGTGAAGTGACCTGACGTCCACAATTAAGGTGGGCTAACCTGCATTTCAAGCTGGAATACAGCTTGGTCATGGAAACGGGGGCCTGAAAGTGCAGTGCCATGATACCACTTTACTAATGTTGCAAGTTAACAGGTTATAATAGTCAGCTGAATTGCATGCACTATAAAATTCCCATGGCTGGGTTGCAGACATTGAGAAAAAGTCAGCATTAGGCTGTCACTAGAGAGAGAGAGAGAATATAAACAGCCTACTGCACCAAAATCAGACTGATATAATTGTTGAAACCGCGATGTAAGAATAGTTAAGGTGTTGACACAGTGGCAGAGAGTGTGGGCCAGATAGTATTGCCTGTAGTAGAATCAGCTGCACTCCTGGTGGGCCCCCTCAGTGCAGTGTACCCCGCCACCCTCCCAGATGCTGTGGGCAGCGCCTGTGCTGCACAGCAGCCAGCCATGGCCTCCAAGGTTGTGCCGGTGCACCTTTTGCTAAGATGTGCCAGTGCCACCTCTGAGGCTACTCAATGAATGCATGGAAGTGGCACGTTTAGGTTTTGGTAACGATGGAGCTGCATCAACTCTGACCACTTGGGGTGCCTTTAAAGTGCCAAGCACACATGCATTTTCATATTGTGCCAGCGAAAGCATGCAGCCACCATGGCCAGAAAGGATATAGAAAAAGCAGAGATGAGAGTCTCCTCTTAATTACTGCTTTTGACTGTAGAAATATATTATTCAGTGTCTAAAGAAACTAATGTCCAATGTCTAAAGATGTTCTAACAGTAAACTCAACAAGAATAGTTTTTTTTCTTTATCTATATAAAAATGCTGCAAAGTAATCAATACGATTACTGCTTGAATGTTTGCTTTAAAGCACACGACATGTTGCAATTTACTTCTGATGCTTTTGCAAATGAAACGGTTCTGTGGTTATCTTACTTTCACTGAATAACTTATACGAGCTATTTTGTCATCCAGCAGTTACAATAATGGTTCACTGCATTTTAAAATAATTACTGCCAACTCAGTCACACCAAAATCTCAGAGTGATGGCATTTTATGATGCACGCTGTCTAATATCACTTGGCAACAGCATTTGCCTGCTTAATCTAAAAAACATGAAAAGAAAAAGGGAAACAATGAATAGTAATATACTGGCTATGACTACCAGATGCATGACAGCCTCAACAAATGCATAAGGTGCGAAACATTAATGGTGCCAAAATACCACTGATAAATGTTCTGTTGCCCCTGTCAGATTTGTGCCGCGATGCCTTATGCCACTTTTTCAGCTAATGTAGTTATTGATGTGTACCACCAAGCAGTCTCTGACAGTTCCCTATCCACAATATGGTATAACAAAGCAGTGATGATACTGCTTGACAGTACACACCTACAGCACAAGACACTGGTTGACTAACATAAGATAATATGGACACAGAAAGAGGCGATGAAGGTCTGTGCAAGGCTAAGGCTCATGCCTTAATTATAAAAGAATGTGTCAAATTTCATTAAGTGCCTACATAGCTTTCAGATGAAATTCATGCCGTATCATGCATTGTTGTCACCAGAATCAAGTAGCATTTTTTTTTTCCTTGTTCAGGAAGCCAAATGCTATAATTTTACACTGTACCAGAAGTATTCGACAGCAAAATGTTTCAAATATTTTGGTGCGAAAACGCCAAGCAAGCATGTAACAGACCTTTAGTAACCTTGAGAAGATTACGTTCAATAGAATAAAAGCAAATTTGAAACCATGCAACTGAGAGTACACAAAGGAGATGTCTATAACATCTTTGGAGTCTTGATATATGCTGTAACAACAGAGAAACATGTGTCACAGATTTCACATAAATTTAAAACTCTGCTTTAAAAACTGTCTCAAGACAAGTCCTTTGATAGGATCACTATGTAGCACCAAGGAAAAAAAAAAGTTTTTGCACATGAGAGAGTCCACAACACTTCTTTCTGGCAAATGTGGATGGATGTAAATACATATCATCGTCATTCATTCACTGCAAGAAGTAGATGCACGAACAGACGATGAAGAGAGGGAATGCTGGGTATGCCATAACAATTGCCTTGCAACCACAACAAACAATCAAAAGCACAGAAAATTCCCACACTAACAAAACTACAACGAAGAGGTGCTCCAATTCACAGTTTAACAGCAAATGCCATTTCCATAGCAGTATTAAATGAGAAAAAATATTGAAGGACGCTTAAGATTCGCCTTTAAGAGTAGAACGCGATAGCATTATCGGGACCCATTCGCATCGCACTGTTCGCATCTGGCAAGTAGGCTTCATTCACTGCAAAACGGAACGTGGGAAAGCCAGCTTACAAAGACCAAGCTTACACCAATCCCCTTAAAGTCGGCTTCACTTTTAAACAGAAATGCATTGCTGGGAAGACGTTTTTCCAGGGGCAATATAAGTCGTGATATATTAAAACGTGAAGGCCCTAGGAACTTTTTTTCATTATATTATTAATTGTTTGCTATTGCCCCCATGGGTGCGCGTGTACAAAAGGCATTTACAGGTCAAGTCCCAATTTGACCTGCCAAGGATGCCAGCGCCACCTGGATAAGATTTTCGCAAGTAGGCTCCCAGAGTGAGCCGGTGTTATGGTAGAAATGCTGGCAAAAGAGGTTTGTGTTCGAGTTTCCTCGTAACAGAATTATGTTTTCTCGTACATTCATATAACAGCCCGACGCCACCATGTCTGTAGGTTGTGCTTAACTTGTACTTTACCATTTTTCTGGCGGATTTCACGGTGAGAAATTCAATTTTTGTTCACTAACACCTTGCACCACGACGAAGGGCCTGCGCGGTCGGGGTGGTTCAGATTGATTTTCTCCTGCACTAACACCTTGCGTCACACGTAGGGCCTGTGCAGTCGGGGTGGTTGCGGATGATTTTTTTCCGCCATGGACGCCGACATCGCACGCCGCGCCAACGCAGGATTTTCTGCAACACGGGGCCCTTAACGCTATCGCGTTAAAAAGGGTGGCTGGTTTGGAAGTACATGAACCTTTAGAGCAACAGCCACGTTCAGACATTTATCATTCCCTAGTTCATCCTTCATGCAGATTTATAAAACAAAAACACATCTGTAAAACCTTTTTTTGCTTATCAGGCATTGTTATGAAGAGAAACTAGCATAAATTAAAAGAAGAAAAAGAATAAAAAAACTTAAGCCAACATTCTGCAGTGCTTTTCATCTGAATTCTCACATTCATCTGAATTCTCATATTCATGAGACTATGATACAAACAAAATGAATGCTTGGTTTCCATGAAAGAACAACACACAGACATGTTCCAAAGGTCCTGCAGATTTCACATCACACTTATATACACATGCACACATATTGCAGATAGCCTACCATGGGTGGAAAAACAGTTGGAACAAAAACACGTCTCAAAATCTCTTTGCAATACAATAAAGTTCACAAAAGCAGCTCTGAATTAAAAAATCATGCACAATACTACTCCAACCTGCATAAAGGTAATCTCGCAGGTGGGTTTTTTGCAGAAAAAGAGCACATAAAGCAGGGTAAAAATGAGGTTGGCTGCAGTCGAGAATAAAAGTTCAATATAACTCTGTTAAGAAGGCAAACAGAAACAAATAACTGTAAGCCAGTGCTCAGTCAGGCAGACTACTTTTCATGTTGCAGGAGAGCAAGGTTCCCTGATGTGCAGCGGCAAATTTTTTTTCAGGTCACCTCATTCTACTTTTTCACATCACAAAACATTGTCACCACAAATATACCAAACCTCAGATATGTATGTCATGTTCCACACTATTTTGCCATGACCTTAACTTCTTGCTAGAAAAAAAAAAAAAAAAAAACTTCAAACAGCACCTTCATAATCTTCTGTTAAAGACTGACTTCATTCTGTTCACACTCTATAGAAACGCTGCATGGCTTGTTAACAAGGGCAGTAAACAGCACATGTTTTTGACACATCCCTGACTGAGAGCACCTTCCTTCACATAGCTCTTATGAACAGGTAGCCATCTGCAGATGACACTGGCCCCAGGTAACCTCTTACTTAAACATATGCATCACGCGAACAAGTTCTTAAAGACAATGCTGAATATTTACACTATTTCTGACCTTTGGCAAGTTTCTTCCAAAGTACACGTCATGTTAAATGAAATCAATGGCTCGACTCTTATCCATCATGTTCAAAGAAGTCATGGCGCTCTTTGGCCATAGCTGGCCCCTTGCGCCATTAAACACCACACATCATCATCATTTTCAAAGAAAGTGAAGCGATTTTTGATATTAGAAAAAAAAAGAGGGGGGGGGGGAAGACAAGTGGAACTTCCTGATAGTTGCTTGCATTTCAGTATGGTGTCCATGAAGCTCAGGCCAGAGACACATGCTCTGACACCACTTTACATACAACTAATCAGAAATGGTAAACAAGAACTTGCTGACAAATTGCTTCACTGCGAATAAATGAACATTCTTGTTTTCAGTACTTTGATTGTGGCCCGGTGAGCTGGTGGTTAGGCGACAGTGAAAACATTCCTGCATATCAGTCACCATAAGCAAATGATTGCTACACTGCTGCAGATGCCTGAAGTTGCTTTGTGGGCCCCATATCTTGTGAATAATCTTTGCAGGTATGAAGTTCTTTCAATTAATATACAGGGTGTCCTAGCTATCACGCAGCACGATTTAAAAAAAGAAAACAGCGTTACGCGAAGCAAACCTAGTGCGTATTGTTTCCAGTACAGTGGAGTAGCCGCCAGTAATTTTTTAGTTCATGAGATTTAATTAGGTAATTGTGATTATTTATCTAACTCGAGAAGTACAGGCAGAATTGCCGCGCAACTGGCTGCTCGAGGCATTTTGCGTGTATTCGTAGGCTTCTTTCACGCTCAGAAAGACACATTTATGTAGCATGTATTAAGCAACAGAAAGCTGTATTGGGAGTTTTTCATGTTGCTCTACAATCTTCTCATTGACACTTTGATAATTAAGACAGTACTTCTCGAGTTAGATAATTCAACATAATTACCTAATTAAATCTCAGTAACGAAAAAATTACTGGCGGCTACTCCACTGTACTGGAAACAGTACACAGTAGGTTTGCTTCGTGTAACGACATTCCTCTTTTTTTAAATCGCGCTGCGCTGCGGATAGCTGGTACACCCTGTATATATATATATATATAAAGCTTTCCTGAAAATTTTTCCACTGCTGGCACTGCTGCTTTTTTCCACAGCTTGCTGCGGTCAAAACCACAGTAGCATCCAGTGCTGCAATCTGGCCAGTTATCACGTATAATAATAAGCACAGTAAAGGCAAAGATAATAATACAATATCTTTATAGAATATAATGGCTGATAAAGGAACAATTGGAACCACGTTACCTCTCTGTCAATAATTATAATAGAATGATGATCTATTATGATATCATGGAAGACCATGATAACTCCCATCCTTCATTTCCTAAACCAATTATAAAACTCTGGCCAAGAATAAATGAGACTTTTAGCATGTTGCCTTCAGAGCTGCACATAAAAACAAAAGCATGTACTTGAAAGCACCCTAATTAAAAAGTACACAAGTCAGATGCTCACATATGTGAAAGATTCAGCAAAGAACTAGCAGCTAAAAAAAAAAAAAGCTTTTTATTCTAGGTGCTCATTCTAGCACAATCATTGACTAGGCTGCGCCAGAAGATTACACATATTCTTGTGCGTATGACATAGCTTGACAATGCTTTCCTTTATACATCTTGCTTAGAACTATACAACAGCGCACACACTATATACACATGCTCAAAGCATGTGCACATCATACCTGCCAACCCTTGAACATTAAAATTCGTAAATGTCCTCTGGACACGACACCAGGGGAGGTGGAGAGGAATAGCACATATTTTTTAACAAGTTTACTCTGAGCCTGAGCACAACCCTTTGTTGGATGCGAACACACTTAATTAACGATGGTTTACCTTTAGATGCAGAGCGCAAGCAGAAGCAAACTTCGAACAGCTGGAATGTTGTTATTAAATCACAGTAGCTTTTTTTTTTTTTATCAGACTTTGCTGTTGCCAATGTTGCCTGCTTCAGGAATTCACCCGAATAAACTTGCTTGAAACAAGTGCCCTCTGGTGCCCTTTCATCATGAGGCAACATTTAAAGGGATACAGACACAAAATATGAAAATTTTACAATAATGCTGAAAATGAATCCTCAGTGTGTGATTACACCGAAAAGAAGTAGTCACTTAGCTCATTTTTGAGCCGCTGGCTTTATTTTTGGCGTTTTCATGAGCGCGCGCCTCGCCGCCCGACCCGCGGGAGTTGGAAGGCGTGACGTCACGACACCCTCGTCGGAAAGCCAGCCGGCCGGCCGCGGTCATTCGAAGCGCACCGACACCACCATCGCAAGCATGGATTCAAAGTCTGGTGCCCCTACCAGCGATGAGTACACGTCTGAAGACGAGGACCATTCCAACTTGGCAAGAAATATTACCGCCAGTAGCGCACCCAGGATCTCTGCCAGGGGGGGGTTGACAGTTTGCCAATACCATCTAAACAGCACTAATTTCGATTTATTCACGGGAAATTGTCAAAAAAATGCGCTTTTTACGAGTGTGCAGACGATTGCGCGCCTTACATCTTAGTTGCAGTACTCAAATGCGTAAGGAAAGAAAAGGGGTTAAACAAAAGGGGGGGCTAAGTGGGCCTCAGGGGGGGGGGGGGTTACAACCCCTCAATCCCCCCCCCCCCCCCCCCCCGTCGGTGCGCCACTGATCACCGCTTACAGTTACGAGCCTCACGTGTCAAGCGACAAAGAAGAGCAGGCGGCCGTAGAAGTGCCGGTCAGGTTTTCGCGAACCGTAGAGTGAAGATTTCGCTCTGCACCAGACACTTGTGCAAGAATTATTTGTCATTAGTTTTGTAAACATGCGTTTTCAAGAGCGCACGCAGGCGAGGCAGCTGCTGGGCACTTCAGCACTGCGTGGATGGCTGAATAGTAGTTTATGCCGTCGGCGTGAGCAACTGCTGTGAGGTATCAGTACCTCTGAGACTCTCACGTCCACTTTGCCAGCCGCCCGACAGATGGCAGCACCTGTCTGGTGTTCTCCCCAGTTTTTCCTGCTTTTAGCCTGTGGAAACGCAGAGCTGTGTGTGTGTCAGCCCCGCTGCCACGTAGGACTGATCTCGTGAGTCGCGTTCGCGCTCGCTAGCCTTGTATTGTTTTACTATGCTTTGCCAACATCTTTAAAGACATTACTGCCTTCGTGCCTAGTCTCGGGCATCTCACCCCAGCCTCCCCCTCACACTGCTCAAGATGGCTGAAAGTGAACGAAAACAGTACCGACATCTTTTCGCCTCCTCTTTTCAAATGCGCCGCTAATCACTTCTGCCTTGTGTTTTCGTGAGAAGACCGATGGCAGAGCGTCGGGCTTTAGGCGTTGCCTTTTGAGCGGCATGCCGTGGCTTTTCAGCACAGCCGGGCTGGTCACATAATCATCGTCGACGAAGTGGTTCGCGCAAATGAAGTCATTTTTTAGAGGTCTCCAGGCTGGGCGTGATGGCTGACAGGCAGGTATCTAAAGTTTATGCACCTTCTTGTCTCTGGGAAACGTGTGCGACAGCGTGTCATGACCGACGATGCTGTTATAACAGCAATGCCTGGGAATTTCCTTCCGCTGCGACGAGCGCGTCAATACCGAGCAACGACCGCGGGAAGGCGCATGTAAGACGCACTACCTGCGTGGCGCACCGACGGGAATTATGTTTCAGACGGACCACGTGCGAAGATATGTTGAAAGGGGTTAAACAAACGCTGCAAGGGACCGACACCCCCGAAAACACTGTGACGGCTGTGGCCGACCTTGGCTGCGCGCCCAGGTGGGTGTTATGATGTCAAATTTCGGCTTCTGCCGGCGGCCGCTTGGAGGCAAAGTGTAACAGAAAATGGCAAAAAAAAAAGATGTTTCTTGTTTTTTTTTCGTCATTTTCAACAATTCAACTTTTGTTCCGATGCAAAAAAACCACCCGCCAACTTTTGTGTCCGTATGCCTTTAAGGGTATGGTTGAAGAACGATGAGCAAAATTCTGAGTCTCATTTGCGGTATTGTGTACTAAATATCTGTTGGCAATCACCATTACCATGGCGAATGACAGAATCTTCGGCATTATCACTATGATCCTGTGAAGCTTCAGCAATCTGTCCACATCTTGGATGTTTTCTACTTGTGCCTACTGTACATCACATCTTGGTTCAATCAATGTGTCCAACAAAAGTTAACAAGTTTGCAAGTTGAACTAAAGTTCAACTCAAGTTTCGTACAACTTCAGAAAACATTCATAAAATCATAGAACAAGCCCAAATCGTAAACATTACGGAAAATTCAGGAGAGTTGGCAGGTATGGCGCATGGATGTAATACTTAGTGGACACTTTCATCAAATCAGGACCAGATGCAGTAACTTTGATGGTGTAGGTAATTTTCAAGGGACACTATAGCTTAGAAGTCTTAAATATTTTTGTGAAGAGAATATATGTAAATTCCTCACCCAGGCTCACTAGGCCACAACCAAGAATGCACTGGTCAGGAGCTTTCACAATAGAAGTTATCACCCACTGGCAGACTCCTAAACCACCTTGGCATGGAGTGCACTCCAGTTACCTACAATGAAACAGCAGCAGGCAGCAGCACTGACAGGGCAAAAAGAAATGCACTTCCTGGCAGGATCGTTTGAGTAAGAAAGTTCCCATGGTCATCGGGATGCTTCAGTAGTATATTCACAGTGGTGTAGCATGATGAATGCGACAAAGGCCTCTGCACTGGAAAGTGGGTTGACTGAAGATGTTGCAGGCACAAGAGGTGATGTGCACAATCCATCGGCACTAGAATGCTTTGTCTTGGCTTCAGCGGTGAAGTCTTCTAGACGCTCCAAAAGGCTGCGAATATCCATCTCAAAAAGCTTGTGCTGGCTGAGCAACTTTCCCAGCATACGGCGGATGGTAGCTTCTTTCTCTAGTAGTTCATTTGTCTCGCCATGAAGTCGACCTAATGCATCCAAACGACGTAAGATTTGCACCTTGCGTAGAAGTTCAGCTTCTGCAGAAGATGGTCCACCTTCTGTAGGCATGGCTGTGGAGGCCTTCTTGCTTTTCTTGGCTTCACCTGATGTTTGGTTGGCTGCCTCTTCAGCAGGTTCGCCCTCAGTGTTGGAGGACGAGGCTGTGAAGACAAATATGAGCACAGCAAAGGTTTCAGGTTATTTGCAATGTGGTTATCGCAAGCACACTCAACTTGACATGTTGTTGGGCGAATTGGTTCATGATAAGGAATAAATTAAAATAATGCAAAGAAAAAGACATGGACAACACAGGGGAACATCATGAGCTCTTGTGCTGTTCCGTCTTGTCCATGTCTTTTTTTTTTTTTTCCTTCTCTTTTACTCCTAGATTCAACTTGGCCTGCAATGGCTGCACTAGTTCAGTAGTAATCTAGCCTGCCTCCATAGCACATGCGGCACTGCTGTTCCGCTAATGCTGCTTGAGAGCAGGCAGATCTACAAGCCAGACATGTGCTAGCCAGCATAGTATGGTCATTGAAATGAAGAGTGCAAAATACCAGGTGCATGCTGTTCTGGCCAATAAGGCAGGTTTGTGGCACACTGAATCAAATCATTTTAAATTAACCTTGTAATGCCTAATCCCATTTTCACTATCGAGAAAAATCAGAACTTGTTTACCTTTATTACTGGCTATGGAGAGCACATTAGTACAAGAAACAACAATGAAATGCTATCTGCGTAAAACCTTAATATGTAATGTGTCATAGCTTGCTACTCTGTATATGAGATTACTGTACTTGAGTCAGCTGTTATTAGGTACAGCATATTTATTGCTTAAAATTGCAGTTCGATATATTATTAGATGCTTGCGCTTTTTCTATGCGTATTACGAAGTAAAGAAAGTTCACACTAACAAGCGATACACGCGCCCCCAATGCTTAGCGGCGCACATGCTGTTGTACGTGCGCGAGTTTGCGAGTAAGTACCCAGAGTTGTGTGGTCTCCCTGTGAAATACACAATGCCATCGACAAGTTGTGCCATAAACGTGTGCCAGTGCACTACAATATTAGCACACACGTGGCTACAGCAACACACTGAAGCACGTGTGTAAAAGCATCGTTTCGCTTTCGAGAACTTAACTTGTCTTGGTTAAAAAACACTCTTGACTGGCTCACGACCAAAGCAGTTAGGATAGGAAACCACGAAAACACGTAGCTACTATAGTAGATATAATTGAGCACATTGGAAAACATGAATCGCAGAAACATCGGCTTGACAAACAAAATAATACCTTCTCACAGCTATGGCCCCATTTGTCGTCTGCCTGCCACCAATGCTGCTGTATAATTGCTATCGCGCTCACCTATCACTGTTTTCAGCATGCTTCTAGTTAACGACTACATCCTCAGTGCAGATAGAAAAATTTGGATAAAAAATATCCCATGACGTTTCCCGTGTTACCACTTCATGATAAGTCACTCTGATGACCGATAAGCTTTCCATTGCACTAAAAAAAATGGGTACCATGAAAAATGGTTGTCAGTCCCTTTAACTCTTTCCATACCGGGCCCATAGGGCATCGTTGGCCCGCTATCAAAGGTTTGAAACACCCCTTTCGAGACCTTCTGTGCCGCTCACGGACACACTGCGCCATCGGACGTGAAGGAGGAGAAGTATACTTTCGTTTTTCAAGTAGTTCGCATTTTCCCCACCAGGCGGTAATTTTTGAACGCGTTTCGAAGTTTCGCGACCATCAAAGTTGAAAGCAAAAATGGCCGCTTTCAAGAGTGGCGCACTGTGATTGTGATTCCACTGTGTCTGCGGCTGATTTTATCGATGGATCGAGCAGCAGCAAGTCTGAGGATGCTGCTTTTTTGTGGAACTTTGAGTTTAAGAGCGACCAGCCCAGAACATCGACGGCTGCAGCCTGGCACGCCCCACTGTAGCGCTTGCAGTTAAATTTTTGTAGCGAAATACCTATTCAATGAAAAATTTAGATTTTTTCGGGAGGTAGTGCCTGTTAGACGGCAGTACATTTTGTATACCTCATAATTTTCATTACATTTTTTACTTAGTAGATACAAGCGTGTCTTTACAAACTTTGTTCAATTTTATTCCACAATCCTGATTTCGGCAATTTATATCCTTTTTATGACATACCCATAATAAAACTTAATGTGTGAAAAGTGCTTTTATTCTACTTTTTCTTTATGTATAACATAAAGCATTGAGTCCAGTAGTTCCCTCAGAAAAAAAAAATCTGGCGTAACCTACAAAAAATACCTATTTTCCTCATGGCAGAAAGAGTTAAGCTTCCCAAGGATAACCCTCTACTGCACGAATTATCATACCATGTGGTAATTTTTTTTTGCTGTGTAATTGTATTTTTCATCAAAAGAAAGCACTCAGAAAGATTGTTTTTTGGACACACGGTGATAAAGATATCGGTATGTGCCAAATATGGCACATTGTGCAAATCCACAGAAACCTTTTCCGCATTAGGTGAAATGAAAATGGCAACTGAAGGAGGCGCTATCTTGCCTCGTGAAACAGAATAAAACAATTGCTTCCTGAATTCAAGCACAGGTTGACTGAATTTATTGCAGCGCAGAGAAGATTTTTTTTGTGTGTGCAAAGTGGACGGGACTTGCAGCGTTTTCTATTGTCAAATTCGGGCCAGTGTCCCACTTGGTCGGCTCGAACATCCTACACAGCGCGCCTTCAGCCAACAAAACATGCATCGGATCCCGTTTTGGCGCCAAATACAAAAGTGCGCCAAAGTCGACACTGCTTTACTATGATATGCAAATGTTATACGCAATTGTTTTATTTACGCATCCATTCGATAATCATCATATGAGTCCGAAAGGTCTGAACCTTTACTTGCAGAGGGAATATCAGCGCCAGTTGTCCTCTGTCGAGGCTTTATCAACTCGTAAAATGTGCGCGAGTCCATGCTCTCACTCCAGCTGCATCCATCCGGAGATTTGCACAGTGTGCCAAGTATGGCACCACGGTGTAAGAAAATAGGTGCTCCAACGGCGCGCCCGCGCTGGGGCGAGAGAGCGGCCACTTCGTGTGACTGGAAGTGAGCGCCGCCGCTAGGGGCAGCACGTGTTCAGGAGGCCTTGGAGAAGCGGCACAACAGTGGATAATTTACGACCTCCGTCAGCATTTAAACGCCCATACCCAAAGATATCCAATTTTTCGTTATTTAGACGCCAAATCCTGAGCAGGTAGAAGGTTTCATGCCACTTACAGTCAAAATACCGTCATTTCAAACACGAGAGAGACGCGTCGTCTGCTCGAGCAGACAGCGCGCTGCGCTTACCGGTGCTCGCCGCGTCGGAGTCAATCAGAATGTCAGCAGAAATATAAAGAGACGTTCCTCCAACCAAGTAAAGTCGTTTTAAGCAGGCAAACGACATATATTCATCGAAATAAAGCACTTCTGCCGTGCGTGCCCATAAAAGCGCCAGCAAAGCGAGCGAAAAAGTGGCCCCCAGAACAGGTGCTGCCCCTTGCGGCAGCGGCGTGCGTACAATCACACTAAGTGCCCGCGCCTCGCGCCGTCGTCGGATCACCTTCTTCTTTTACACCGTGGTATGGCACATACCATCTTGCGGTCCAAGACCACAGTTTCGTACATGTAAAAAAATTTTTTTTTAAATTCCTGTTTGCTGTTTATCCCTAAAATTATAAATATATAATTTTTTATTGTTGTTGCATACGTTTAAAATAGAAAAAAACAAATGTTCCAACCCAGCCCATAAGCCAAAATAATTTTAAGCGTTTTTTCAAGACAAGAAATGTTCCTAAATTGGAGAGCTTGCAATAAATGGCAGTACAAGTTTAATTTCAAGGTCAGGAAGGCTATGGGCCTTGTTTTGGGTGCATAATTTTCTTCGCTGGCTTTCTTGCAATAGCCTAAAAAAAGAATAACCACTATGTGCCAAATCTGGCACGCTGTGTCATGGAGGGTTAAATAAGAATTTTGAGCAAACTCACCAGCATTGCAGGATTAATGAACCAATGTGCAGTTATAGTGGTTTATATCCCAGAACGCATTAGTATATACAGTAGAACCACGTTCATGTTTTAGAAAAAAAAATGCAAAAAACAAACGTACTAACCGGGAAAACGCACAATCCGAAGCCATTAAAAAATTTGGGAGACTCAACTGTAGTTGACATCTACGTAATGCGAAGCGTTGTGTGAATCGTTGTGGCGTGACACGCCAATGCACGCAGAGCTGATGGGGCCTGGGCGGCTTGAGACAGACGCTGTCGTTTTTACGGCTTCAACAAGCTTATGTTTGCACTCATCACATTTGGCCTGGGTCAGCAGCTTCTTCAGATGGGGCATTTTGGCAGTACTGTATTTTTCGGTGTATAACATGCATTATTTTTCTGAATTTTTCGTCGGTGAGTCTTATAGAACGGTGCGGACTTATGTACTGTTTTTTTTTTTTTTTCGGGGAAACTGCCGTCAAAATTGGATTCGATGTTATAGCCACGTGAAGCGTGCTGGTTGACTTAATTGCTACGGGTTCTGTGCGTGCTATCGAGGTGCGGGGTTCTTCTCGTGATCGAGTTCCTGAGCGCCGTGCGATAAGGACGGAGCAGCAATGCAAGCGGTGGCAGGCCAACCACTTGTCGACCGAACGCGAAGGCGTCGCTTCTGCAGATCGCTGTCAAGATACGGAACACGCCACTGCGCAAACTACGCAGTTGCCACCAGAGTGCGATAAGGACGGAGCAGCAATGCAAGCGGCGGCAGGCCAACCACGAGTCGACCGACCCCGAAGTCGTCGCATCTGCAGATCGCTGTCAAGATACGGCGCGCGCCGCTGCGCAAACTACACAGTTGCTACCACAGTACAAGCCGCCCTCCTCCCCCCCTCTCTTTCCGCACTGCTTTCCTCTCTTGTGCGCGATTCGGCTCACCATCGCATGCTTTCACTCGCACATATAGCATACAGCGCGCGGGGACGATGTTAACGCCCTTGGACAAATTTATACGGTACATCACGGTAAGCACAACGGCAGAAATGTGCCTGGAGTGGAAATATATGGCACCCATACGCTTGCGCGGGACCCGTGTTCACGGAGTGAAACGTCACTTTTTTTAAAAAATCGCTCACCGAACGAACAGGTGCATCTTATACACCGGTGCCGACTTATATACGTTTTTTTCCGGAAAAACTGCCGTTTTGAGGGGTGTGCGTCTTATACAAAGGTGCAACTTATTGACCGGAAAATACGGCTAGTTTTCACGTGCTCACTTGGCGTGCAGCACAAGATGCCGACGCACGTCGAGCTGGCGAGGTCTGAGCGGCCCGATACGCATGGTGTCGTTTATCTATTGCATGGGTTCTCAAAGTGGGTTCCGCGGAACCCTGGGGTTCCGCAGGCCCCTTCTCGGGGTTCCGCGAACCACTAGCTGATACATTTTCTGTGGTCCCGCGCTCACCAAGCGGCTAAAACGGCGAAAACGAGGTGCGCTCGATCCACAGAACCTCCATTACTCATGCCCGACTGTCAAAAAACACTCACAGCGCGTAACGGCAACGCGCGAACTGCGCAATAAACTTGCAAGCAGCTTGTAGCCACCCAACCTCCGAAAACGGGCAGCGCGCCTAAGCTTTCGCACTTAAATCTCGGAGGCCGTAATTTACCAACATGCGCATTTCTCCCATTTGTAGATAGCGTACGTAGGTGCCGATTGCGTGCGCACTGATGTATACGTTGGAGGAATAAAAAAAAATGAAGAAAAAAAAATGCGCGGGAGCATCGCAAATACGCGCCGCAGAAGAGCAAGAACGGCGCTAGCATCCAACCGAAACGAAGCGGCGCAGTCCGCATCGCCATGGTCCTCAGTGGCAATCGTGCGCGGCACGTGATTGACAGCTACGCCGGAGCGGTTCGTGCCTAATTGTGCCCTTAAAGACTTTATTCTTGCGTTTATCGCCGCGCGTAACACCGCGTTGGCGGCATGCCGCGCACCTTCATAAGTGCGTAGTTGCCATCCATGATCGCGTCGATAACCACTGCAGTTTCGTCCGCAGCGGCTGCGGCAAACAGTAGTTTCGTTTTCACTCGGTGCGCGCATCGGCTGCGTGCCACACAACTGCGTAGTCGCCAACCATGGTAGCGTCGATAGCGACCGCGGTTTCTTGCGCACGTCTTGCAACGAACGGTAGTTTTGCGTGTGTTGGCCGCCTGCCTTCTGAACCGCAAGGTCGCCGTCCATGATCGCGTCGATAGCGGCCGTGGTTTCGTCCGCAGCGGTTGCGGCAAGCAGTAGTTTTGCTTTGACTCATTGCAAAGCTGTCGAAGATTAAGAGCACCGGCTACATCGCGATGTACGGACAATTTGTTGGTGAGCAGCTGACTGGCTAAAAAATAATCGGGATGTACGCGCGCGAGGCCTTCGCCGCTGCTAGCGCTAATCAGTCATGAGATGACTAGAATTTCAGCTTCCGCACTGGTCTTGTGCTAAATAAGTATAAACAGGATTGGCTGATTCATTGAGTAAATAAAAGCGTGTTGACGTAATTAAGCATTTGTTTATTGTTTTCTTGATACCCTCGATAATTCGACATTTGGTTAATTACGTCATTTTAATTGGGCTAATTCGAGGGGGGGGGGTTTCCTTGACACTTCATGGAGCTTAGCAGGGTTCCCTGGAACGAACATGCTTGAGAACCGCTGATCTATTGCATAGTACTTCCGAAACTAAATTGAGCTGGTGGTCTTTGCCAGAATACGATGCTGCCATAGTGAAACAAGGTCCTTACTTCGCGCCGCTTGCAGCAGGGAACGGCAGCGCATTTGGGTTATCATCTGTGGGAATGCACGACTCTCACGCGTCGCCTGATGTTTTTCCCGCATGGCTCCTGTCTCCTGTAATCCAGCTTCGCCGTGTGGCTTTATGGGGAGGCGGTCGGTGTGGTTGCGGCGTATTGCGAGAGATGACGCGGGTGTTGCACTGCTAACGCCACCCGATAGCGGGGTTACTTGGGGGCAAAAGGGAAAAGGGTGCAGCTCTTTGGCGTGGGGTCGGCAAACAGCGCGGACGTTTCACGGGACCGTCCCGAGAAGCCGTAGGAGCATGACACCAGAATGGACGAACATGGATCGTTCGAATGCGCCAACGTTTGCATGACCGTACACGTGAACAATTAGGCGTTGGTGTCTAGCATGCAGGCGAACATATTCGCTCACTATTTCGTCATGGTGAGTCGGACTTCCTCGATTTGTCTCGTGCCCATCGGCGTAGTAATTCGGTTAGCAGGCATTAGTGTATGAAAGGTGCAATAAATGCCCTTTTGATTGTTTGCACTACTGTGTTGTCATTCCTTTGTCCCAGGAGCACGTGTGAGACCCAACATGTCTTTTAAAAAGTGTGCAGTGTGCTTTCTGCAGCACCACGCCCTGAGCGCTGTGACACAGATAGGTGAAGATGCTTATCGCAATAGGGTTGGTGGCAGTAGCTGTGAATGCGGCACTGGTGATGCGTGATGACTGGCAAGATTTGTAGTACTGGAATAGGAAACTGAGTGTTTACCAGCGTTTTCACATGACACGGGCAGGCGAGTACTGCGGGGAAGCTGCAGCGACGAACGGCTGCGCGCCTCGAGCCTTTTCTTGTTTAGGTACACGTAGGATCAAGTGGCCAGAAAACATATCATACAACCACACTTTGGCGATGTACTGAACGTTCGTGCGGAAAGATGGTGTCTAGCAGGAACGTAAGCAAAATAAAAGTGTAGCTGGATTGGGTCATTTTTACAGCAAAGCTGTCTATGGCTAGGGTTCTACGCATTTTTCGTGCCCGTCAACAGATCTGCGCGTGAAAAAACGCAGCTCCCAAATTTGATGCAAAATCGCTTCATTCTATGCAAAAGCTTATATGTCTCATCACTTGGATATGCATTTTCAGTAGATTTCAGTAGTTATCAATGGGCACCATTTTCAAAATGAGTAGACTGTCAGGTAGATAATAAGCGTTTCTAAAAGATTTGCTGCTGCACGACCCGCGTCGGCCATGTGTACGCTCACACCGCCCTGCCTTTGTCATCATTCCAAGCGCTTGCGTGCCTAGTTTCCTTCCCCTCTCCCGACGTGGCGGTCCTGTCACGTGTCTTGTTTCCTCCGGCTCCCTGAAATGACGGTAGTCTTCGACACGAATGGGTGCCGCCGATCAAAATGTGTGCGTAAGCATGTCTTTCTTCGCAATGACCGCTGTCGCTGCTCAAGAGAAATAAAATTTGCTCATACCTTTGATGTAAATTCTGTGTCACATCTATGTCGTGTGCTAAACTGCTTCGCTGGTAATCCACTTTCACAGCAGTGGAATGGCGCGAGATTTTTTCTTTCTGAATTGCGGACGTTAGCACCGGGAAATTGTACGAAACAGGATTGTATGAACGCAATTCTAGTGTAATTAAATTGGTGTGAAAGGATCTTAATCACCATTGGTTATGTTTTAGGATACCAGTAAAGATACCAGCAGGTTGAATCCAGATGAGAACGAACAGGTGGTTCTGGTCACCATTCCCGACATTGATGAAATTTACTTTAGGCGCAGGTTTTGGGCCCAGAACAATAATTTTGAACTTAGTTTTGTGAAAAAAAATTTTGCTCGCCTGAAAAAAATAATCTCAAACTTCAGCTGTCAAAAACGCTTTTCCGCCAGTTTTGCGATTTTTTAACTTTGAGTGTGCATAGAGAAACAATGGTACACTTCTGGATCACAATATTTTTACCTACGAAGAACAAGTTAAATGCTACCTTATGAATATTTTAGTGCACTTGGCTACGGAAGGAACTTTGAAAAAAGAAAAAATCACAAACATGGTAAACGGACCAAAATACCTGCAATTCAGGAATTTATTGCTCTAGACTAATTAAAGTGAGGATAATGAAACTCGGTGCCCATGTTTCAAGTCTTCACATTCTTTTGAAATAATTTTCATTACTTTGTCAAGCACCGCTATATTTAAAAATTGCACTTAAACATAAGTGGTTTGCCAAAAACATCAAAATTTGAAAATAGTTTTCTGAAAAAGGTGATTTCTAATTTTTTTGAAGATCACTCTGGTTGAAGTCAAGGACATTGTGTATCACTGTGCGTAACAGTACCGAACAAGTTACAATGCATCAAATGTGACCACACTCAGCCTAGCAGCTGCAACACGGATTTTGTGCGTTCTGATTTGTTGAGCTATGCAAGCACTCATTCAACGCAATATTCATTGTTCAAATATAATGCTGCCAACAAGCAATGCTGTCCTGTGTGGGTTACAAATTTCAAAGCTGTGCCTTTTCCACCTACTATATTATAACTTCCCACAACTACATGGAAAGCTTCTTATCCCACCAACCTGTACATCTCATCGCCTTTTTAACTATTGCAGCATCCAGTGCTTGCAGGGTTCAACATCTTCCTTTAATCAATCATTTTGCCCAGCGCCATTACAGAGTGGAACAATTTACCAGATAGAGTTGTCAGCGAGCGTAACCCCATTATCTTTAAACAGCTGCTTACCGATCACCTCAAACTCTAACCTTATAATCACCTTACTGCGTTTTTCTTGTTTTACGATTCCCGGTTCACATTGTGATTTTTCTGCCGATTTGCTTTTACACTGCCTATGTGTGCCTCTAAGTTTTTAATTTTTTAGTTCTGTTCTCAAACGAATCCACAGGCTGAGTTTTGTAGGAAATTGTAACCATGTCTTTGTTCCTATTCTTAGCTTCTGTAACCCCTTCTTATGTAATACCCCGACAGGGGTCCTTAAGGGAAAAATAAATGATGATCATGACACACCACCCCAGGCGGCCACTCATGAACGCGAAAAGTGTCGAAAGGCATTAGCACTGGGAAAAGCCACTGCTACAAAATACTGGCCCTAGTTGACATTAGGAGAAAAAAATGGAGCTGGGCAGGCCGTGTAGTGCATAGGGCAGATAACTGGTTGGCTATAGAGCTACAGAATGGGTGCCAAGAGAAGGGAAGCACAGTGGAGGACGGCAGAGAACTAGGTGGTGTGATGAAATCAGAAAATTTGCAGGGACAACTTAGAATCAATTAGAGCAAGACAGGGGTGATTGGAGATCGCTGGGAGAGGTGTTCGTCCTGCAGTAGACATAAAAAATAGGCTGATGATGATGATGATGTTTTAAGATGCAAACCAGCCCTGAAGTTTTGATCAGTTAAAGCCGGCTGAGGAGACCTCCACATACCCAGGAAAATACAAAGCAAGTGCAGCCACTTACATGAGATGATGCTCAGGTCCGACAAGGTGACCACAAGGTTAGGGTGCTCTTTGAATGCATTGAGCAGCAGTTGGCCATCCTCGGTGAAGAGGAAGACAAGTGGGATAGTGACATCATCCGTGCCATCTCCGGACATGGCAAACACAGGTGACTGCCGTGCGTTGGTGCCTGCCTGGTTATCTGCAAGGTGTCACCCACCCATTGAAATTAAAAAATTTTTATTCAACCCTTTGATGGTCACCGCCACACATGTATTGTGGCAACTGCACATTTAAAGGAATTTGCCTTTGTGGAACGAATAACCATGCACAGTAATCCCTAAAGATGTTGTTACCTCCCACAGGATTAAAAAAATGTTTTTCTATTGTGCTGTTGCTCCTTGGCTCCCACCAGGACTGACTTTTTTGCATTGCGCGCTATGGTGGCTACTACTGTTATGACTAGGAGCATTTGTGCTTCGCCTTGTTCGCTGCAGTGGGCTCATGCCGGTGTGCGAGCGCTGCTTCTCAGTAAGAGCATCACGAAAAAAAAACTATGGGGGCACCTAAGCAATTCTTATGATGTGTAAATGCAAGAGCATCACTTGTCGCTGAGTGTGTCGCTGAGTTATGTCACTGAGTTATGTTGCTGCGTTTAGTGCTGCTGTGTTAGTTTCCGAGTGTAATGTTGCTGCTTATGAGGTCACAACAACGCAAGACGACAAACCGGCCGTATTGCGATCTGTCAGCCGAGTTTTATTTCCGGAGTTCTCATTAAAGTAGTGTTTCACGCACATTGCGCTGAGTGTTCTTTCTCAATGACACCACTTTTCAGCACGATGACACCACTTTGATTCTTATTCGTCGTCGTCGATCAACTCCGGCATCTGCGGGTCCCCGACAATGTGAAAGGCTGCGGAGCGAGCACGGCGAGCTGCAGCTTCTCGCTCTGCCATCTAGTGAATCACCCGCCAGGCAGAGCCAAACCATGTGCACAGGCTCGAACATATTCATCACTGTTGCCTGTTGCATCGGTGGTGCTATGCAACAGTGGCGCAGTGGTTAGCGCACACTAAGTATTGAACGGTAGCAGTGGCGGCGGGGCAGAGGATTGAATCCTCACTGTGGCCACTTTTTTTTTAGTTAGATGAAGATGACGTAATTTGTGTGCTGTTTTTCTGCCACGGCTTTCTGATGACAATGGGTTCGCATGATGAGCCAAGTAATGCTCTCGCATTAAAAGTAATTTCTATCTCCCAAAGTGTTACCACGAGACGTTTACCGGCATGGTCCTCTCACAGGCACACAATTACATTATTTGAATTGAACAGTGAAGAAACTTCAACGAAAATTTATTCACAGGTGGGCACTTGCAAACAGACGGTACCACCGCAATTGTGTTTGTTTTCTCAAGAATCGCGAGAACTGATCTTATCTCATTTAGAGATCCGTCAATTATTGCATAATCCTCACTCGCTTGGATTTTTCTGACAGGTGTGCAATCACGGAGTTTACTTGTGGGCGCTCACCATTGTACCTCGCCTTTGCTATGGCCATGCGTGCTGGCTGTTTCAAAGTATTAATGATAAAAATAAGTTGTGTGAACTTTTGCCACATATTTGTAAAAAGAATACTCATTACAGAGTGTATCCATATACTGAAGAATAAACCATGTATGCTGCACAGAAACATTTTTTTTGCTGCTTTATTATCACTTGAAGAAAGTTTTTATAATGTTCATTTTGAAACAAGTTGTCCTGAAGATTTTAAATCTGCAATAGTAGCCCTGTATATTAATATCAAACTTAAGTCATTCCTACCTTTTATGCAATGGTTTAAAAATAAAGCATTTCAGTGTGTCAGCAGCATGAATTATTAAACTAGGTAAATGATGTGATGCAAGTTTGTTATATTATTATTATTATTTTTTTTTTACAATAGAACAATTCCCGAGGTCATTCATTGAATTGTTATAACTGAAGCACCTAACTCTATGGTGGTGTAATCCTCATCTCTCCCTCTCAACACACCTTTTCTTTTACCAGTCTACATGGGTTCATTGATGCGATAATTTATTAAGAACTGCCACTTCTATTCATGAGCTGTTTAAGACATACATGTGCTTGTAACCAACATCAACAGTGTACGAAACAAAATTCAGCAACCTTCATGTGATAACATGAACATAGCTGTAGAGGTAAAACAATTGCCAATCCAGTGGCTATTATTGAGGCACAAACAAACCACAAAAGTGTAAGTTTTGATTGATTCAAGTTCCAGTGCTAATGGACGAAAGGAGAAGCTGAAGCTCACCCAGAACTATGCCTCCAACAGCCCCAAATGCTTGAATTTTTCTTGCCTAGAAACAGAGACAAAAATTACTCTATAAAGATGCAAAAGTCAGTAACAATGAATTAAACGCATAACAATTAGAACCCTTTTGTAAAATGATCTTGTTAATCTGTAAGCAGGGACACCAATCAGAAGCGGTTGGTGAATGAGACAAGCAAGTGAAGCAGCAGCCACTTGCCCACAACTATGCTGCTTGGCCAGAGTTTATTAGGTGCAGTTGTTAATAGGTCAGGGGGAAGGGGCACTGCCCTGCACTGCGTGCTTTGTTCCTCATGGCCCATTTGGGCGTGACAGTCTGTAAGCACATTTTTCCCAAATTGCATCATCTTGAGAACACCTTATCTCTCAACACATCAATTCGCACAAAAACAGAATGTAGGCAGTGGTTATTCGTGGTGTCCAGAGTGTGAAGTATGGCAGCCGGATGCGGGCTCCAAGTTTAACTTGCCTTGCATTGTAGGTTTAGCTCATGCTAGAGGTTTTAGAGTGGTCGTTGCTTGTCACAAAAGATAAAATTAAAACAAATTTATTCTGTCGACTACTGTGCGAAAAACAAATCATAGCTGATGTTTGTGCCATCGGCAGCGGCGACGCACTCAGGCTGGCCTTACAATGGCAGAAATATAGCTTTGACCCATTTTTTTCATTAACAGGAAAACCTTGCCGTTGTGTGGTGAAACTGAAAAACTGCCATTTGTTGGTAGCCAGCGTCTGGAAAATGGTGGAAAGTGTGCCATGCCGCTAGTGTGTACAATTATCATGTAAACTGTTTATTACAGCGAAGCTGTCTATGGCTAGAATCCCGGGATATTTCTCGCGTTCATTGACAGAAAACTTATCAATGGCTCGTACCCCCGTGAGCACTCATACCCCATAAGCAAGCAAAAAATGCAATGGCTCAAATCCTCATAAGGCAGAGGCTACAAGCACTCAGCAAAGTGAAGCAAACAGTGCATACATTCTTTGGAATCATGTATACAACATACAGAACAGCATACGTTTCAATAAAGAACAAGCTCAAAACAAGCATCCGAACCACATAATTGATAAGGCACTCGTGATAGCAATGAGAAGCAGGCAGCGCTCCCTGAATACATTTCCTGGTAAAGATTACTGTTGCACAAGCTGCCACGGCGATGCCAGCTTTTGATGTGGGGCGTGACGTCCCTAGCCTTTCGTATATAAAATAACCAGCCTAGCAACAGATTTCAATGTTGTTGCAGCACCACTATGGGCAGCGGCGTGCTGTCAAAATTACCATTAATCCCATTCCTACCATTACTCTAAAATAGCACTACTATAATAAAGCATTGCATACCCCCCTCAGCAGTTGTAGTGGTGGTTTTCAACAGCTTCGCTGGACATCCACTTTTGCAGGGCCAGGATGGCAAGCTTTATTTATTTTTTGTTTGTTTGTCCTACTTTTGATTTTTTTATTGTTTTTGCGACCATCTGCAGGTCCAAGTAACCAAACATTAGGCAGTGGTGTATGTGATGTTCTGTCTTTTTACAACATGCTATAAACCTAATTTTGTATAGAATGGACCTCTACTATAATGGACCTTTTTCACTGTATTATAATGGTCCATTGTAACGAGCATCAACTGTACAGTTGAACATCGTTATACAGAAGTTGCATCTGACACAAAAATACCTTCGCTATACACATACACGCTGATATCGCTGAAAAAAAAAATTGCTGTCATGTTTATGCAAAAGAAAAGCAAGCATGATGCCTCTGACGATACCATCTTGGATCCCACATTTTCGTTAGTGTATAATCGATATTGTGTCAGATCCCAAATTTTCGAATTCATAATGGCGGTACACTACTCACTGAAATAAAGCATGACCAACAAAATTTTATATTTCTTATATCAGATAATTCGTTCTAGCCATGTTCCTTACATTGAGGTTCAAGTGTATTAATAATAATTAGCTTTCACATAGTTGTTATTTTGTTTCATCCCCATTCTAGCTTAGCTTCAGCTGAGTGGATGTGGCACTCATTGGACAGGCACACACACACTTCAATCACACCACGAACTCTGCAAGATTTCTCAGCAACATGATGACTACTTTGTCAAAACTGAAACGCTTGTCCCTCACCAGAACACATGCCCAAGGCATGCTCTTTGTACCTGCTGCAACCTCTCCATTCCCACAAGATCATTTCTGGGGAGAGGGAGTTGTCTGTACTCCCAGGCATTGCAGATCATGCCCTTATTGATCATGCCAAGGCTGTCTCAGTGCAAATTATCAAGTAATATGAGTACATGCCTCCACCTGAAAACCCCTAGAAAACCTGGACCTTACTATAGTGTCTAAAAGTTGCGAGGAGCTCCAGTGCACTCACTTTCTCAACAAACATACACTCGCCACGCTCCATGATGACAATCTTGCCCTTAAGCTCGTGACTGTTGTGCAACTCCCCACAGCCACGCAGAGGGTCAAGCAGGACAAGTGGAGCACGAACTTCATTAGCGGGCTTCCCAAGGTCCTTGCCAAACTGGGCAGGCCCCGCTTGTAGAACCATATGCATCTTGGTAGAAGGCAGTGTGAATGTCACAGACCGCACATGCTGTTCTGCACACAAACAAGGACAAAAAATAATAAGACACATAAATGCCTACAGCCCATGCATTCTGTATTCAATGAACATTGATTCAATCTGCTTAATGAAGCAATAGGTTTTTAGCGGAACAATTTCTGCAGATCAAAACCACCAAGTCAGAGGATAGTAAAATCTGCTATGCTTTTAAATGTAAGTTCTAGGAACAGCAGAGTTTCAATGTGCTGAAACATATGATATGTATAAGACTTTAGATGTTGTATCAACAAACCCATCAAGTCACAATTACATTTGCAGTTATAATGAAAGTGTACCACATTCATCGCTAAGTGGATATCGAAGGTGAACACGAATCCATAAAGAATTACCGTATTTACTCGCATAATGAACGCACTTTTTTTCCTGAAAAATATGCGTAAAGTTGGGGGGTGTGTTCATTATGCGGGGTAAAATCATGAGCGATTATTGTCTGCAGCCACCTCTAAAAAAGTCGCAGTTTTGCCCGAAAGGCGAATCATCGATTGCAACAGCAAATCAGCGGACAGCTATACAAAGTAAGGATAGTAGTTTTATCGGCCATATTAACTTGCAAACATTCGCGTACTAACTAAGTTAACAAGCATGGTGTCAGCGCGCACAGGCAAACATGAACACAGCACACTCAATGACCACATACACTCGCTGTCAAAACACTGACGTCAGGAAGCGCGGCAGCAACAGCGAGCGCAGTGACCTTCATGCTGTGTATTGCTTCAACGAAAACTGAGTGGTGAGAAAGGAGCACACACAAATGTATAAGCCGCCATCGCACCTACACTCAGTCACCGATGCAGATTGCTTTGAAGACTCAGCACAGACGGCAAAAATGCGCCTGGAGTGTCCATATAATTGCTATCACAATAAAAGTAGGAGATGCAAGGTACGACATGGCATCTGACACAATCGTACCGCCGGATGCTATATCAGACGCCAAATCGTACCGTGTCTCTCCTACTTCACGGCAGCAAGTTCAGGGTGTGATCATTATGCGAGGAAAAGAAAAAAAAAAAACACACTTCTTGATTGGAAAAGTGGGGGGTGCTTTCATTAGGCGAGTAAATACGGTAAACATGCAAAAAACAGTCTGTTACACAACCATATTCTATATTCAAATTGTGGGAACACTTTGATTCACGGTACGAGACCTCAAGTTTGCTGAAGTGCAGATAAACAGTTAGGACTAAAGCTATCACTGAGTGAATTGATGGCTTGCTCACTGAGCGAATTGATGGTTTGCTAAATAACAAGAAACACAGATTTTCTGTAGGTATAGATCCCATTCATTAGGAACTGCTGCTAGCTGTCATGGATAGAGAGATATCAAAGAGTAGCCACTTATGTCTATTGAATGAAACAAACATGCAAGCAACCAGTAAAAAAGTTCCTGAATTTGTTAAGGTTAAGCTGAAATAAACAATGAATAATGCATAAGCAAGTGGAAGCACTCGTGGCTACATGAGCACTACATGATTTCAAAGCATCTGACCTGCAAAGTATGTACTATGCCTATGGCTTTTACTTCTATAGGTTAGATCATAACTCCTTCAGTCACAAATTATGATGCACTGTTGATAAATGTGTCAAGGTTGCACAGTTTTATCCCAAGCAGCTGTAGATTCCATTTCAAAATATATATTCAGGGGGGTAGGATGAACCTTTCAGTATCTTTAATGAGTCCTTATAATTACAGTAAAACCCCGGTGATACGAACCCGGCTGGTACGAATTTCGGTGTGATACGAATTCGTAACATTCCCCAGCCGAAATACATTGCTCACAATACGAAAAAAAAAAAAATCGGCTGTTCCGAACGTGTTGCCGCGCCGCTACGGATCATACGAACGCGTGAGCAACAGCGGCGGCAGCCGAACCAGCGGGGCCACCGGCACAGCGGGATCTGGGCGGGATCCATACTCGCCAAGCAACCGACTACGTCACGCGGCTGCGCAATCTCTCATTGGTCCCCATGTTGAGCGGACCAGACCACATCACAGCCTAGCCATCACAGCCTAAGCGCAGCCCCGACGGTCAAAACGCTCCCTGCACTCGACGTGCTCAGGCGTTCAGTGGCGTGCGAAAACATTCCCAAGATCACGTGCGCGCACTTATACGCCTTTCAGAAGGCGATCGTTGACGATTTGGACAAGAAAACGTCCCGTTGATACGTTTTTTAAGGGACCGCAAAAAAAAAAAAAGCAAGAAAAAGCCGCACTTTCGCCCGAAAGGTGAAGCAACGGAAACGCAGCAGCAGCAGCAGCGAGAGAATTGACCTTTGCGCTGTCTCTCGCTTCAACGCGAACTTAACGTCAAAGACACAGCGCATACGAAGCTATATTGGCACTAAGTGCACTTTGTCAACATCGCAAATCATTTTGACGATAAGGTCCACACGGGTGCGTTGTATCTGCAACGTGCTGGTCGCTTGTTGAAACGCATCGGTCGCTTGTTGCAATGTGCAAGCTGGCTGCACCGCTAAATTTACGTGACCGCCACATTCATACGCAACGTAACGTCCTGGTACATTTTAGATTGGCGAAGTATCACGAGGAACGCCCAGTTATTCGAACGCGAAAGCATCTACGATGGTTAATTCGAACATACTGCGCACCGACAATGCTCTCAGCAGCGCGCCAAATCACGTGGCGGCGCCTCCGACCGGCATTACTTGGAGTTACTGTATATGGTAGCATATACAGTAACTCTAGCGTTGCTCCGACACCACCACAGAGCAAAAGCTTAGGCGAGACCCCTCAGCGCCGCGCGGAGAAAAAAAATGTCACAGTTTCGCCCTAAGGGCGAAGCAATGAATGCGATAGCAACACAGTAATGTCATACGAAGTAAGGTGAGCGGCTTTGGTAGCAATATGAATTGTAGTAAACATGAGCTGATTAAGTAAGCAGGTGTGCTGCGGCGTAAGTAGACCGACATGAAGAGAGACTCAATGACCACGAGAAGGCGCGTGTGAAACGGTGGTGTTGATGAGAAGCGCTTACCGTGGGCAGCGCGTGCAAAGGGACACACCTGTAGCGCTGCACTGCCGACCCGGGCAGCATTGCATGTGTAGCGTGCGTTGGAAAATGTGGCCCGACTATTACTAACTGATTGAACAAGCGTGGTGTGAGCGCGCACAAACAAACATGAATAGATCACACTGAATGACTGCAGACAACGACTGTCAAAACGCTGGCAGCAAGCGCATACGCCGCAGCAACGGGCGAAGGTACGTGCGGTCTATCGCTTCAACGGAAACTGAGCGGCGAGTGCACGGCGCATAAAGGCCAGAGCCGTGTGGAGATAAGCGACGGTGCGAGCGAGCGACGAGCGCGGTTGTTGGCAGAGTAGAAGTGCGCCCCGCCCCCCGCGGCGCTGGCTTCCCGCTTCCTTGCTTGCGCGTGGGCGACTGAGTGCGTTCGCTCTCCGTGATAGCGCGCGTCCCCGCACGCTTCCGCTCGGGCATACGGCGCGCGGCGAAGATTTTATCTATAGGGAACCTCACGGCGACGCCGACGGCAGAAATCCAGTTGAAGTGTCCATATAATTGCTATCGCAATAAAGAAGAGCTGCGGCGTCACAGCAAGGTCGCCGTTTCTCCATGGCGCTGGAACACGCGTGTACGTGCCGACGTCTCCGCCAACGCTGCGGCTGCAGCGTAGAGGGAAGCAACGGTGGAGGCCCAGTTCGGCCAACGCTCGCTTCAACAGCAGGAAAGGAAACTTCAGGGAGTGGGCTAAGCGGCGCCGGGCTGACGGGAGCGGCGGACGCGCACGGAGACAGTCGAAGGTGAGGGGGCTACGAAGGTGTTGAGAGGAAGGGCGAGGGGAGCCTCCGAAGCGACAGAGTTGCCGAGGCCAAATCCGCTTCCCTGCCGCCCTCCTCCCTCACCTGCGACAGTCTCCGCGCGCGCCCGTCGCCGTGTCGCCTCTTCCTCTTCACAACCATAATCTCTCTCTCTGGCCATGCCTGCGCCGCCCGCTCCCTGAAGTTTCGTTTTCTGCCGTTATCGCGAAGCGAGCGCGGGCAGTTTTGTGGCCCTCACTTGAGATGTGCTTGCGCGCCGCGATATTTCACGAATCGCACTGTTCGTACGTCGTGCTATGGTGCACGAATATTTCAAAAATAAGTCCTTCTTTTAATTAAAACAAATTTTGGGCCCCTTCGAGTTCGAATTATCGAAATTCGACTATACATGGAAGTCAATGGCATTTAGGTCGGTACCGCGAAAACGCGACGTAGCAGCCGGGAAAACGCAGCAGCAAGGAAGGTATCAATGGGATTCCACTATTAGAAATCTTTTCTGGTAAAAATAAGTTCATTTTTCTTGATATTGTGTTTGTTTTGATGATACGAATTTCGGCTGATACGAATATTTCACGCGACCCCGCGAGATTCGTATCACCGAGGTTTTACTGTACAGTGATTAAATCTACATTTACTGTATGCTCAGTCATGAGGCGTTATTGCACAAAAATAATTCAACCACCATCTTAAAGCCCATGCTCAATTTATTTATTTGTTGCACGCATAACGAGAAAAAAGACCCTACTATTTCACGACTGTCAACGGAACGTGACACATCGAAAATCACGTCAACATGGTAGTGCCGCTTACATTTATACTTGCCATTCTCTGCTGTGCAGCATACAATTCTAGAAGCGATGCCGACAACAAAAAAATGGCAGCACAGTTTTCAAGTGTCTACATTATAGGTACGTTCAGTTCGCCTGCACCACCTGAACCAGTTTGTAAGGTGCTGCACCCTGCCATTCGTTTCAGTGGTGCAGCAATGGCGCCCGCTGAACCACGCCGTTCGTTTCAAAAGGTGCAGGAAAGGTGCAGGGCTGCTTCATGATTTTGCTGCACCCAATCCACTGTCGGTGCCAGCTTAGTGCAGGTGTACAGGTGCGAAGCAGCAGCGCAGCAGACGACGCAGCATAAGGGCGCGAGTGCCAATAAAACCCCGCTTACGTACGTCTTATGTGTATACGCAAGTGTGGTGAATATTTACGCCCCAAAAGCCGATTGTACCTGCAGTTCAGGACCTCGCAAACTTATGCACTTTGTGCCCATTAGTCGGAAGTAACGCCTGCACCACGTCTGCACCTTAGCATTCGTTTCGAGAGTCACGCTGTGCCTGCACTGCAGAAATCGAGCTGCACAATTTCTGAACTTCTCGTGAACTGGTTCACAGTGATGCAGGCGAATCGAATGGACCTTATATATATGGTTTCAGTTTCATTTCGAAAACATGGCGTAGCTTTCAAACGTAGCCAAATACAGGACGCTCTCTGGGTTTTGGTCAAGAACTGGCGTCTGGCACTCTGCGAAGCACGTGGAACCGTCAATCTGGGGGCAAGGCCTTTGCACTATTCAAACGCTGAAACCTATAGGCAACTTCTAGGCTGCTGCAGATAGATTCGCCAGTTGTGAACGAAACTAGTTTTTGTTTGGAAATGTTCATAACAAGCTTTGCAAGAGGCTCACAAGTAAACGTGTTTGAAAACTCATCTACGTACAATCAAATTTGAATGCAGAAACACGCGCGATTAATTCTAAATTAAATTACAGGATTTTACATGCCAAAACCTTGATCTGATTACGAGGCACACCGTAGTGGGGGACTCCGCAATAATTTGTACCACCTGGGGTTCTTTAACGTGTGAATGATTCTAATGATTGATTATAATGACAGCGTGTCCAGCGAGAGTGACGTGGACACTGAGTGCCTTTTTCTCAGTTATCCGATTAGCAATATTCAGCAGAACAGAACAAGGTGTTCATTCTATTGTCTTTGCATTCTCTGCATAATTATTGCATGCATTTAAGGATAAATATTTTTGAATGATGTTATTTTTACTGAAGCTTCAATTTTTCTCATAATTTTCTAAGATTTCCTAAAATACTGGAAAAAAAATAAGTTTTTTTCCTCCCGTTAAAAATTTCCATAAATTTTGCATCCCTAGTTGTGTGTAGCAATACTCTCCACACTGAAGTGGAGTCAAACTGAGAAGGAGAAGGTTCATCATTCCGTGTGGGTGAAGCGACGCACTGAACAGGACAAAGCGGAGAGACACAAGAATACACAACACTCGCTGTGAGAAGGTTCAATTTGCCTGCAGTTTATAGTTTGTGGTTTCTTCCTTGCCTGCACTGGACAGAACTGGCAAAAGAAGTCACATACACAAAAGTGTACCCCATGAGTGAAGGGGACAAAAGAAAAGCTATCTGATCTCTGGTAAGCCACAAGGTTAGCAGTTGTAACAGGTTTTTCACATGAAGAAGTGGCCACACTATAGAGGTGAAACACAGGTGCACTCTGCAAGTGATGCATAAATGTCTACTTTATGCGCCATTATTCTTTTTGTAGAAGACCTAGAGTCCCTATCACTCAGATTTTCTTATTTGTTTTGTTTTCTAGGTTTAATGTGATGTCATCGCCAGTAAAAATGCGTTTCATGTCATCAGCATTAAATGCTGGATATATACAGGGTTGGAATACGCTAGTTGGAATACGCTAGCGCAAGACAGGGGTAATTGGAGATCGCAGGGAGAGGCCTTCGTCCTGCAGTGGACATAAATATAGGCTGATGATGATGATGATATACAGGGTGTCCCAGCTATCACGCAGCACGATTTAAAAAAAGAAGACCGACGTTACGTGAAGCAAGCCCAGTGCGTATTGTTTCCAGTGCAGTGGAGTAGCCACCAGTAATTTTTTCGTTACTGAGATTTAATTAGCTAATTGTAATTAATTATCTAACTCGAGAACTACTGTTCTAATTATCAAAGTGTCAATGAGGAAATTGTAGAGCAACATGAAAAACTCCCGATACAGCTTTCTGTTACTGAGTACGTGCTACATAAAAGTGTTTTTCCGAGCGTGCAAGAAGCCCGCGAATACACGCAAAGTGCCTCGAGCCACCAGTCGTGCGGCAATTCAGCGTGTATTCGCTGGCTCCTTTCACACTCGGAAAAACACATTTATGTAGCACGTATTGAGCAACAGAAAGCTGCATCGGGAGTTTTTCATGTTGCTTTACAATTTCCTCATACGCACTAGGTTTGCACTAGGTTTGCTTTGCGTAATGCCTTTCCTCTTTTTTTAAATCATGCTGCTTGATAGCTGGGACACCCTGTGTATATATATAAAGCTGAGTGGCTGACAGAAATGCCATCTGGTAGATAGAAATCGAAACGCTTTCGTGGCTCAGTGGCTTCTCAGGCCAAACAGCATAAAAATAAACAGCTGATCTCAATAAAATAGAGCTTTAGAATACGGTACCCAAGTCACACCCAAGTGTTGGGGGGCCCTTCGCACTCTTTTATGCTCGCTGTGCGTTCTTTTACACGCCCGGCGGTTTGCATCCCCAGTGCTTGGGCATCCGAATCTAAAACTTTCTAATAACGGCAAAACACTGCGAATACTTTATCCTTAGTGTAAGATGAGACAAAGCTGATTTTATCATTTATTTCTTGCTGTCACGGAAGAGAGCAAGTAGCAAGAGCAAATTCGGATCGAAGCGAGTGAACTTATTGCTGCAATGTTGTACAATCATGCAGTAACCAGCGGAAACCGACGGCCAGACTTTTGGGCGATAAGCGAAAATTTTTCAAGCAGCAGAAAATGCCACGTTCATGTGATGTCTTGGGATGCTGTCGGCCTTGTCTTGGCTTGGTTTCTGGCAGCGCTTTTGCATTTTAAGCAAAAAGTGATAGCGCTGGTTTTTGGGCGCCGTCTTAGTCCCTTACGGCAGTAAACGGCGGTGATGACGTGTGCAGCATCACGCCGCCTCACTCGTGGCAGGCAATTTGAATTGCACTAGAGAAATTCGGCCTCTTCAGTTATGATTTTCTCTAGGCCTAACTAAGTCTTTTCTTGGCACAAAACAAGCGCTGTGAGGTTTTTGGAATGGTGTTTTAACAGTCCACACTAACTTAATATTGGCCTTTAGTGTCCCTTTAAATGTGTGTGCCGAATCAGTACAACATGAAAGCTAAAATGATGCTCACTCTGGAGCATGGGCTAAGGTGCTCAACAAGAAGCATTTGTGACAAATGGTTTACGATGAACAATTTTGTCACAACTGATTATCTAATGCCTCCATGCCATTTACCTAGTCTTTACCATTGCTGTTATATAAACCACTTGCACCTGAATAGGATGAAATGTGCTACTGGTACAATTTGTTTCATGAAGAGCAATCCGCACTAAACACTATCTGACAAAGTTTTAATTAAAGGCCAAAGTTTATTTTTTTCAGAACCATTCTGCACTTGAAGAATGTGTAATGTGACTATAAGAGCATTTTTCAAGCTATATACTTATAAATAGTGTTAAGTCCAATGATACTGTGGTGCATAACAAACGCTTGCTTGCTGGAAATTGGTTACCCTGTGTTGGTGGTCAGGAGGGAGTTATGAATTTTTTTTAGATCATTTAAAAGTGGGTATAATGCCACCTGGAGGCCTTTTACTTGTAACACTGACACTTCACGTACTGAACTTAACTGAAGCAAATCGTTCACATGAGAGCTATGAATGCAATCAACCATGAACAGCTACATACCTGGCTGAGCATTTCGTTAGTGCAATTGTAACTCAAGTATGACCAAAAATCAATTTTCAATTAAAGTACAACTTGGCAATGTGCCAAAGGTGCACAAAAGAGTGAGTGTTATAGTTCATGTAGAAAAGTAAAACAAAGGCAACACTTTCTATGAAACACGTATATGGGATAATGAAGGCTGAGTGCTTCAACCCTTTAACCCACAAGCTGAGCCTGTATTTTGTAGTGATGCCTTTCCGATGCTAATGCCTTTTCGCGCTTTTCTCGCTTGTTTAGTGGCCAGAGCGACGGTCCGCTCACATTATCAACGGGATCAGCCGGCCATGACAGTGGATGATAAGACTAGTATAGAATAAAGCATAACGCATCACTACAAAATACCGGCCCTGAAACTGCACTCCTAGCAGTTAGTACCAATGTCAACAATAATGAAACCCATTTGTTGTGGCTGTAGTTTGCTTTCTCAGCTTGCTGGAAATTAGCAATGCTAGTCAATTCAGTCAGTCATCAGAAGGTAAACAAAAATTATATTAGGCAATCTGGCAGATATGTAAGGTTGGCAATATAGCCATTTTAAATTGACAGTGCCCATGTTAATAGTAACCCCAGCTTCTGCTGTCAAAGGTGTCCTTTAGTCAAGGAAATTTCACCTTCACCTAAAAACAAGAGCAGCAGTGGCAATTTGTGGTTCAGTGGCACAGGAGCAAACCTGAAAACAGGATGGAATGTGGAAGTCTTGTGTGCCCATGAAGGTGTTCTGGCTACTCTAAGCAGAAACTGTGAAAGGACATTAAGACCAGGACTGAGCACTGGCAACTAGTGCAGTGTGTGACATAGTGCATTCGAGCTCAGATGGGAGAAAAATGAAAATAAGGAAAGCAAGAGGCTTAACTATGGCCTGTAGGAGCTCGAAACAAAGATATCCCGAGAAATAAATGAAAGAAAATGTGTGCATACTCATGCATTCTGTTTATAAGTTGGAATTTCTGTCACCGTTATTATACAGTTGATCATAAATTCATAATTATTTAAAACTTACACATGTACTGAAAGAATGCATCTTTTTCAAACCAAATTTCTTTGTTTAAATATTGAGAGAACACGAATGATAAACCCTAGATGTAGAAGCATTTTCTAAATTAGAATCATACAAGCAAAAATGATTTTTTTTTCTTGACTGAGCTTAGGCATATGAGAGTTAGCATATCAGATTTTCAGAGAGCAACTTTTCCGAGTACCTATGAAAAATTGCTTTCATACTTTAAGCAGCTTTCCCCCCCTCCCGCTTTCCCCCCCCTTCCAAGTATCGCCCCTGTGCACCATAGGAAAGTTTCGAACTTATACCAAGTTTTTTATTTTTAACAAGTTATTTGCGGCCATTCACAACTTTACGGGTGCTAAAAAAACTCGAATTTTAAATGTGAGAGAATAAGGTGCACTGTGACACAACCAGGCTCACATGACTGTTCTGGTTAATCTAATTTTTCAAGCCACAGAAATTTGGAATCTTAAAATTTCATAAAGAGTGGAATTTTGATGAAAATTAATTTGCACAGGCAACCTCATACCATTCAACTAATTAAAACAATTTGAGTGGTTTCAAATATGACACATGAATACCTTATGATTATCGGGCTCTCTGCATGCAGTTAAAAATAATTAAAATAAATAGAGACAATTCAGGCAAAGATGTCTATATTTATAATACACTGCAAGCACACCTTGCTGGTTCTGCTGCTTCGCCAATTCTATCATCTCTTGCATGAACAGCAGGCCCTCCTGGGCATCCTCGGGGCTCTCAGCCTACAATCAAACAACCAATACAGCATTCATGACAGTGAATCCCCAGAGGGTAAGAAGAAAATCTATATACAGTGATGCACAAGAACGCCAGCTGCGACACTTGGGTTGCCAACTCACCCGTGCAGAAAGTTGGGATGGGTGAAAATGGGGGCACTTAAGGAAAAGAGTGTGCTGGTAAAATCTGCATCAAAAATTTTTAAAAGCATTTTGTCCGGTGTAAAACAATCCTTTTCTTGGATTCTTGCTGCTTACAATACAGTATTACATAAAAGCAATTGAGGAATTTCTCATACTTTAGGCAGATGTTCAGCTTGACTTTTTGAAGCTCCATCTTAATGTGCTCTACATGCTTGATTTCAGTCATCTCTCGAGAAGCTTTTCATTCCAGAAAAACAAAACAAAAAAACTATGCTCTCATCTTTGCGAGAATGTTACTGACATGAACAGAAAAAAGATTTGGCAAAGTTGAGGAGGTTCGGGCAGTTCGAAATCACATGCTCAAGATGCTGGCAGCAGTTGCACTGGGAGAGGAAAGTCAGTGTCCAAGTCTCACCAGGCCTCAACTGAGGGCAAATGGCTCTCCTGAATACCGCGGACCGACAATGCTCTCAGCAGCACGCCAAATAACACGGCGGCACCTCCGACCGGCATTGCTCCGACACCGCCATAGAGCAAAAGCTTAGGAGAGACTGCTTAATGCAGCGGCGGAGGCCCATTCCTTCAACGAAACTGCCCACGCCGGCAAACGCTCGCTTCCCGATAATGGCAGAAAACGAAACTTCAGGGAGTGGGCTAATCTGCGCCGGGCCGGCTGTACCGGCGGTGCCGGCACGGCGGCACGCGCGCATGGAGACAGTCGAAGATGAGGGAGCTGCGAGAGAGTTGAGAGAGAGGGCGAGGGGAGCCACCAAAGCCACTGCCACCGAAGCGGCGGAGTTGCCAAGGCCAAATCCGCTTCCCTGCCGCCCTCCTCCCTCACCTGCGGCAGTCTCCGCGTGCGCCCGCCCCTGGTGCTGTCCGCTCCCAGAAGTTTCGTTTTCTGCCGTTATCGGGAACCGAGTGTTGGCCGGCATGGGCGGTTGCACTCGATATGCGCTTGCGCGCCGCGATATTTCACGACTCGCACTGTTAGTGCATCGTGCTATGGTGCTCGAATACTTCAAAAATACGTCCTTCCTTTAATATGAACTTTTTATTTCGAACAATTTTTCAGGCCCCTTCGAGTTCAAATTATCAAGATTCGACTGTATTTGTTTTAATGAAATAACACTAGCCATTTAAACCACATTCTTTGTAGCTTACACCTCATATACTTTAGCTATGGTTCTGCCACAGCCGCTGGATATAAAAAAGAAAAAAAAAAGTGCAGCCTGCCGCGTGCATCGAAAACGGTGTCATCCACCGCTACGCTACCAGTCGGGGTCTGTTGTCTGGGATCGGCATAGGAAATGCATCAGGAACGCGCTTGGAACGCCGTCGCCCGTGGAAGCCGACGCGTTCCGTCCCCGTCAGCTAGTGCCGTTCGGCCCAGCCAAGCGGCCGAGAATGCAACTACGGATGGGACGTTCACTCCCATTGCAGCCCGCCTGATGTGACATGCCGCACTTTTTTTTTTAATCCAGTGGCCGTGGTTATGCTTATGGAGTCAGTATGAGCAACACAGTGCCAGCATATTAGGGCATTTTTTTTTAGCTGCACCAAAATTTTTAAAAATCGTCTGTGGCAGATATCACAATGCTAACCCTTGAACTAAATTACTTGATGAGGGGGACGTTACTTCCACGAGCAATCAAATACGTAACTAAAAAATGCTGGCTCTCCTGTAATCGAGAGTAGATGTAAGCATGAAATGACTACCATATGGCGTCTTTTGCTGCCTGTGGTGCCGCCGCCTTCAACCGCGTTTCTTCTTGCAACAGTTCAGCGTGCTCAACGTCTGTCGCTACTTTTTCTTCTTGTCGCGGACTGCTGGCCTTCAAAAGAGCACAGGCAACCTCTCTCTCTATCTGCCTTTTGAACGTCGCTATTGGAAATGACAAATAAAACTTTAGCATACTAGAAGTTACAGCTTGAATGATATTGTGAACAAACATTAGGAAGAAATTGGAAGCAATACATTTTGTAACTTGTTTAGGAAGTATCTAGCGCATGTAATACGGTCCTGTACCAAGGGTTGGGGGCCAGAGACTGCATTTTCCTAACTTTTGACTGGTTGCCCAGATGATCTCGTTTTGTTCTCGCAATTATGCATGGATGTTCTCATTTGAGTGCCCTGATAACAGCTCTGGCTTTATGCTCAAGGTCACTTGAAGGCCGCCGACAACGGGAGCTAAAAGCATTTCATGCTTAATAATTTAACTAATTCAGTTTTTAATAATTAAGTAAAGGCACATATTGTAATTAACAAATTCTAGCTAGTGAGTTTACAAAACATATCGACTTGAGGATGGCACCGATTTCGAGATATGCACCGGCAAACTTGCGGTAAAAATGCACTGTTGTTCCACTTACTTTTTTAAGAAAACGCCGTTTAATGAATTGAAGCACAAAAGCAACTGCAATGCAAATCTATTTCATTGCACACTTTGAAAATGAATATCTTGAAACTGCCATCATCCTGATAATTTGTTTCAAGTAGATATGTTTTGCAAGTTCACCGGCAACAACTCATAAATTGGAATAAGTGCCATAAAGTAATTAATATGTTAATTTGTGTAATTTTGTTACTTACTCCATTAAGCATTTAATTTCACATAGAAGTAATGCTTCCCTCGTTGAGTAATTTACAAGTGTTAGAATTGTCCTTCCTACAACAGGCGATTTTTAAAAATTTGGTGCAGCTAAAAAAAATAAAAATAAATAAAAAAAAAAAATAAAAACCACCTTGTCTTAGTGCTCAAAGATGGTCAAGTAGCTTCAGATGTTACTCATTAAAATGATGTGTGAAGGCAGTGCTAGAGTTTGCATTTTAATGTGTTTAATTTTCTTGCTGTTTAGTTTTTGTATATCAACTTTATTAAGTGTTCATTCTTCATACTAAAATAAACTGCCAGAATACACCTCCAAACACAATGGAGTTTTCACTCCAAGTAAACCATATAGTATGCATATTATATGCCATGACACTGTATCCAGGAGAGAACTTGCACCTTTTTCAACAGCTGCCCACATCAAATGAAGTTGGCAATGGTCCAGCAAGTCACAGTTAAAATTAAATATGATCTTGTGCATAGCATTAAAATGCGGGGGAAAAGAAGTCCTGCACTTCTTGAGAAAAAGTGTAAACAAATACACAACTTTGTTCCAACCTTTGTTTCTATCTTTCTTTCTTTGCCTGCTTCAGTCAGTCATAGCACACTAAGACTAAACAAAGCTATCCTACTGATTAGATCAAATGCCCTGCTTGTATAATTTATGAGTGCATCAGGCCTTGATTTTGTTATTCATCTTACTACTGCACTTTACTGTGTCAATGCTATCTTTGTTGTGCCATTTCACTTAACCAGGACAGCTTTTTCAATTACTTTCTTACTGTGTAGTAACAACCAAAGCCATAAAAGGCCTGGCTCTTGTGTGGGAACAAACCAAGTAATTTCTTAGTCCAAATATGAACAAGAACTTGCACTCCTTCAGGTAAAAAAAAGAAAAAAAAAAAAAACCTCCAATCCTTTTCTAATACAAACTACCTCATTGTCACACAGTTTAGAGCAATTTAATATGCACGAAAAAGGAACTTCTTCACCCAACAAAGCATGAAAAACGTGCATCAAGCTGTGCTACCTGCGCAGCGTTGTGGATGAGTTGAATGCGGCCGTCAGACATAAGTGTCACAAATACGCCCATTTTCTTGACCAAGTTCAGGTGTTCCTTCTTGTTGGCCTCAAATTGTGATGCATGGAGCCTCCTAGTACTTGAAAGGTAAAGAAGAGCAGAACGTTTCTTTATAAATGGCCAAGAAATAGTGAAGGCTTAACTGCTGCAAATGCATTGGCACAAGAATACAAGCTACAGTTTACAAATAATAGAAAGCACTGATCTCTTGATTAAAGTACGCATTTAAAAATTACCTAAAACTTGAATTTAGCAAGTGAGTGAATGCTAAAAGAGAGAGCATGAAAATGTAATAGAGCCTTGACACCGAATCATGCTGAAACACTGTTCTTAACTTATACCAAGTTATGCCATATCTTAGATAGTACATCACCGTTGCGGGGTTTGTGTCATTTCTGTGCTCTATAGGACAGAAAGCCCTTTTATTTCATGTTTACAGAAGGATTACAACCTCAGCCTGCGAAAATGAGCCAGCCAACAAATAATCTTCTGTTAACTGCCAGGTAAGAACACTGTCACATCAGTATAGATGTGGCATAGTTAATTAAATTTTAAATTTTGCTACATACCATGAACCAACTACTCTAGCAGCAAGCCTTCTTAATACCTCCAAGCACTGAGTTACGAAGTGTCCACCATAAATTGTATCGAGTGCAAATGTGGCAGTCTCAAGTAACTACTAATAACTACTCTGTTAGGGATTGTTCATGCAGCTGCTAGTTCTGACTATAAAGGCAGGTTTGTTTTGAAGTAAGATAAAACAGCCAACTGTTACAAACTGAAAGCGTCTACATAAACCAATTAAAAGGAACACTAAATACGAACATGTACCATGCACAGTCTTAATCAATATTTATTACATATTAGTACCTGGCCTAATTTTCTTCCATTATGCTCCTCAGTAAAAAATAAGTAGAAGGAAAGATACAATAGTGAATCAAAAATGAACCTATAAAATTTGGGATTGTAGATTCATCTCCTTCACACACACACACACACACACACACACACACACACACACACACACACACACACACACACACACACACACACACACACACACACACACACACACACACACACACAACCATGCACATGCACGCATGCAACCCCCCACCCACACGCACATGCATGCGCGTGCGCATACACACACACACTCACACACACACAGGAAAGGGGGTATGCTTATCAGACTTCACTTGAATGGTATGATAGTCTGCTGGGACTGATATATGAAGCAATTTAACAGCAGTTTATCAGTACTATTTTATATAGCTAAAGCCAACAGACCATGTCATGCAATATAAATAATTACTTCCAGATATAGCGCAAAAAAGTACACATACACGCAAAGAAGACACAACAGACGCGGACCAGTGCTTGTCCGCGTCTGTCGTGTCTTCTTCATGTGTATGTGTACTTTTTTGCGCTATATGTGGAAGTAACTATGTTAGACCAACTAGCTCAACAGACGGTCCTTCTGAAATATACATAACACCAGGCAGGTTTAAATGTTGCTTAAGTGCAATGAATGCAATAAGCATTATTTAATATTTTTATCACTGAATTTAATACTCAATAATGGCTTTGTAGCATAACTAGAACTGTGCCTAATAGACACCATGCTTAACCTTATACTTATTAAGTTAGAAACTGTCCTAATACAGGGACCCCTATTTAAGTTTCTTGTTAGAGTTACTGAGGTCCTACCTTTACTTATTTCATTTAGTAAATAAATAAACATTAGTGTACTATTTCTAAAATGATGCTTCCTAAGAAACAGTAAGGAAGTGATTAGGCAACTTGGGACATGGTAGCATGAGATGCTCAATACTGCAAGAGCCCCATTTTGGAATGGCCAGTTTCACAACTTTTGTTTTCTGTTTCCCATATGCCATAGTTGGTGATGTTTCAATAAAAAAAACATCAGCATGAAACCTTTTTTAGATCACAACATAGGTATGATAAAAAAATGTTTTAAGATACTAAAAAGACTGTTACAGCGCTTATCCCCTGGTATCACTTGGGAATTAGCTGCATAAGGACAAGAAGAAATTTAGTATGCAGAAATAAAAATAAAATAAAAGCTGAATGCACTATATTATTTACATGCACCATTCACATATCATAAACACTAAATTTTGCGGGCAGACCACACTTCTCAAAATGATGCAATGTTCCATGAAGACTCTAATTTGCTCTAAAGATGTCAGGTATGAGCATCAGACAAACGGTATGAGCTGTTATCAAGCTGTTATGAAACAAAAAGAAAAGCAAAAGCAGATAGTGTGGGTGTTTGTCAAGGCAGCCAAAGATGACGATCAAAGAGTATAAATACATGTACTACAGCACCAAGTGTTTAAGACCTAATTGCCACCATGTCTTATATAAATGTCACTTTTCACTTTCTGCTGACTAAAAACCTCCTTGGAAGCAACCAAAACAAGCATGGCACTTGCAGGCAGAAGTGGAACATGGAGGTACATATACAGGGGCCGTATTCTGAAATGTTTCACTTCGGCGATAGCTCGCCTAGGCAAACAATTTCGCCTTCAGGCGTGCGTTGATTCGCTAGTTGAGCAAAATTGAATGACGTTGGGCTGGACCAGCCAATCAGCTCATCCAAGTTTGCTAAAACAGCCAATCAGCGTGTGCCGTTGGCGGAGGCATGGCCAAGGCGAACTATCGCCAAAGTGGAACGTTTCAGAATACGGCCTCAGATATGGTGCAGGTTCTGATATGTGCATCTGCATGACAACCCTTAAGTGATTCAGTTATACAACTGCTTATTTTGCAAAATGTAGCCCCTCTACAGATGCAGTGTGAAGAAATTCTAGGCTATATATTAGTCTGGTAGTGTTTCAGATTGGCATTGTGTTGCACAAGTGCCAGACCATACCAAGTTTAAAGCCTTAGCTAAAAAACATAATAATAGTCACTTGTCTCTGAAAAGATTACCAAATTGGCTGTAATCCAGCCTTTTCAAATTACATGTGCAAGGCTCAAATTAACATATACACAAATTAATACACATAGCAATAACACAGCTCATACGAATAAGGGTTGAGAAGCAGGCAAGAGCATCACTGGCTGTATTATGAACAAAAGTACCAGCAGAAATGCATAAAGAAAACTGTGTGCCAAAAACAAGGAGGAATTACGGCACTCCATTGTGATCATGCATGTAAGCATTAAGCAAAAGGCTAAGCTGCTTCTGCAACAGGTACATGGCTCAGTGCACGCATCTGCCCCTTACTACTTACTCCCAGTGCACATAGTGCCTCTAATCCAATAGAAAAGTATGTAGACACTGGAATATCACAGCAGCAAACAATGAAAGACAATGCATTACTGTGTGTTTGGCCTCAACACTTTCCTTGTCTCAACAACAAATTTGGCAGCACAAACAAATTTACCAAGAAGCTTCACTGTCCGTAAAAAGCCACCAGAATGGAGCACTAGTTCCCTCAGGATCGGTATCAAGCTGGTTCTACTGTGTTATGTGTTCAAATGGTGGTTTCTGCGTCACAACACCAAAGCAGTGGCAAAATTCCAGTGCATTGCATTTTCAAGGCATGTTCAAGCATTTTTGGTGACCTACATTAAAGGAAGCCCTGCAGTGCACAGTCTCTCGCAATGTGCAGCTTTTTTGTCCAGAAGCTTTATTATTATTATCGTTATGAAGAAGAGAAGCATTTGCAGGAGGATAAGGCAGGCAGGAAGGCTTTATTGAAGGGCTACTCATGCAGGTAGCAGCGCGTGTCGTTTTGGAGGCAGGGCCCCACTGCAGCTGTTGGCTGGAAGTACCTGGAGGCCACTGTCGGACAGGCACCCTCGACCAGATTTTTGAGAGGCTGTCGCACAGTGTGTGCGTAGTTGCTCTTGGGGAACAGGAAGTGTGTGTTGGGGCAGCTATGTGAGAATTCCTCCTCCGGGGCGTAGAACATCATTCGTGGTGACTGCATCTGCAATCCCAGGTGCAACAGAGAAAAGGAGAGAACAGGGTATTAAACTCCCGACAGTGCTTTGACATTTCTGACGTCCTTTTATACTGCAGCCAGAGATGCGAATGGTGCAAGCGCCTGACTACTTTTTCCTAAAATGTAGTGAGATTAGCACACTTCTCCTAGCTTCACCTGTCGTCTAAAAGAAAGCGGTACAAGTCAAGAAATTTAATATATAATAAAACTTATCATCTTACAACAGTAACAAACCGTAGGAAGATCGACAAGATGGCAAGATGACTGCACCAAAGAACACCAATGCATGTGCACACAGAAAGAAATTGAACATGAATATCAATATTATGAAACCTAAAACAGGAAGAAACACGAAAGAAGCCAGCATGAGAAAAAAAAAAAAAAAAACAAGAAGGGAACAAATTCAAAAGACAGCAAAGCTTAGAATTTGAGAAAACAAGAGTCACTGCACAAAGAAAGAAATCGGTGCATAGGGCACATATAAACTGCAAATATTTACACCAAGAAATTTTACCTGTCATCACGTTTGCAAGGAAGGCGCCAATAAAGAGCTTGGCACGGGCATGCCAAGCTTTATGCTTTTTAAACCATTCCTTGTAAGTTGGTATTAATTTTTTTTCTTCACATTTGCAACGATGCAGTGGACTTGAAGAACACCTCCCTGTATTCACAAATTCACCTCTACTCCGATGTGTACTTTCTTTAATTGTGGTCACCCTTGACTCACCATGTCAAAGTGCGTGCGATTGATGCGTGCTAAGCTGAGTGGGAGAAGATGGGCTTCAGTGGTGAAGACAAAATGGTCCAGGTCTAAGGGCAGGTCCTCTGGTGACGCGAACAGCAGGTACAGGTACTTGAGCGTCTCTGCTAGCACAAACGAGTCCATCCTGTGTATAAGGAGCCATAGAACGACATCAGACAGGAATCTAAAATGAAGAGTGGACTAAGGCACTAGAGTGTTGTTGCTCTAAACCAGGAATTCTCAAACTTTCTGGCCTTAGAGAAACCCACCAGCCTTCCCAGAAAGAACTGTGGAACCCACTCTTCCCTCCTTCCATCTGTGTGCTTATCCACTAATTCACTATGACTGCCGCAATTAATTAATGGAATGGTTACATACGGTATATTACATAAAGATGAGAACAAAAAGAGCACAAATTACTCAATAATTTAAATGAGGTAAGTGTGGCTCTGCGCCACTTATGTCAGAGCCTACATTCTGTTGCACTTGCAAATGGAAACTGTAGGGTGTTTCTAGGTAACATTAGTCAGGCATGTCCAGATGGCATTAGTAATTTTCATGAAAAAAATATACCAAGTGCCTCACATACTAACTTGAAAAAAACTTAATCGTGCTACACATTAGATGAATGAGATCAAAGAAATGGTGTTCATGTTGGTCTCGAGTTACCCAGACAGTTTTGCGATTAGTCAGCTAATTAGTTATGGTAAATCATGCAAAATTTAAAAAAAAATTGTTTTAGGGCATAATTCATACATGAAAAGTTGAAGAGCATGCTCAGAAAGACCAAACAAAATTGCTTCCATGGGGTTATCTTTTATGTGGCTCCTTCTGCGCTATGAAAAAGCCGACAAAATATCGAAAAAAAGGTCACTGTGCTCTTGCATGTCTGGATGGCAGAACTCTCAATTGCTTTTCAGAAGAACAAATCCTGCATGTCTATTGCAAAATAAACAAAGTTATCGGCCATGATTTCCAGCATATGTCAGCCCCTTGGATGTGAAGATCAAAATCCGCCACGAACCTAAATAATACGAGGGAGGCCGGCACTGCACACAGATGCCAACACACTTGCCAGCTTTTGACGGGCATGAGAGTTTCGTTCTTTAGAAAAACGATTGAGAGTGCTGCAATCTAGACACACAAGAGCGCAGCAACGTCATTATTTTTTCATATTTCACAGGCTTTCTTCAGAGCACAGAAAAAAGAACCATATAAAGGATAACATCACAGAACCAGCTTTATTTGGTGTTTCTGAGCACACTCTGCAACTATTCAAATACAACTTATGCCCTGAAACAAAAAATATTAAAAATTTGAAATAATTAAGCACAACTACTTGGCTGACTAATCAGACGAAAAGAAATTGTCCAAGTAACTCAAGATGACTACAAACAATAATCCATTCATCTACAAGTTACATGGAACACACAGTATGTTGCTCCTTTTTCTGCTGGAACATCAAATCCATGCTTCGTTCTTCAACAAAAAAATGTCACAGTTTTACCTGAAAGGCGAAGCATCAATTGCGATAGAAAATTATTAGACAGCTATACGAAGTAAGGATAGTAGTTTATAAACTTCTAAACATTCTTTAACTAACCAAATTAACAAGTATGGTGTCACGCACACACAGTCAAACATGAACACAACTGACTCAATGACCGAGGACACTTGCGGTCAAAACGCTGGCGTCAGGAAGAGCGACAACAGCAGCAAACGAATTGCCCTTTATGCTGTGTCTCGCTTCAACGCGAACTAAGCGGCGAGAACACAGCGCACATGAAGCAATCAGCCCTCGGTGCGCATAGACTCTGTACCCACCACAGATCGCTTTCGACATAGGGCTCTCTCAGCCACATCATACGCAGCTGCCGCCGGAGTAGAACATTACCTCCTACTCCCTCCCTTTGCTGCATTACCCATGATGGAAGACGGTGCACTTCCTCCCAGCCTTCCTCCCTTGCGCGTGCGAGTTAAAGCCACAATACTTCTTGGCTCCTCCTCGCACGCTTTCACTCAGATCCACAGCATACGGTGCCCGGTTGCAATGTTCTCGCTCTTGGGCTTTATACAGAACATCACGGCAACGGTGACTGCGGTAATTCGCCTGGAGTGTCCATATAATTGCTATCGCAATAAAAATACTTTTCCAATGGAAAAAAATTTCAGAAGTTGCCATTGCCATACACACCACTTTCGTCTCTTTCACAAATATTGTCAATTCCGGTAATTATTGCTCAAAAATCATACCTTGTACAGACATTATATTCCTTGAAAAATATGTTTGCAGGAAATTGTGCAGCAGCAATCATTGAAAGCAGTTGAATTGCGGGGCAGCCGTATTTTGTACTTCTCGAAGCTATTGATGGATGGATGGTAGCACTTGTCGGTTTATCTGAGCATGGTTAGATATGTTACCAATACATGGCAATAGTTACCTCTGTTGCTTGAACGTACTTTTGTGTGCTTTTGGTTTTTTATATCATCTCGAGTCGCAGAAGAAATGGTGGCATCCGATGGCGAGCGTGCTCTCTACGAGCGTGAGATACTGAATATTCTCTTTGACAGTGACAGCGATGACAAGCCTTATGACGACTGAACTTTCTCTGAGCCTTCTTCTGAAGAAAGTGAACCTGACAGTAGGTCTGACTCGTATTCACCAGAAGGCGACAGCCCATGCTGGAGTGCTTTAAACTTTTTCACACAATGAAACGCCTGTGACTTCAAAAACTGCACAGAGTAAAATCTGAATGCTTCTCAAATGTACATACATGTATGTTTTATAGTTTTCAACCAAATATTTGACCTAGATGCTCATGGTGCAAAAAAAAAAAAAAAAAAATGACCGTATAGCATACTACTGCTTCCGGGAAAAAAAAAAAAAAAAAAAAAAAAAACACGCGGTACAGAAGGCCTGTGCGCATGCGCGGCAAGTGGCAGCGAATGGGTTAATTTGCAGCCTTGTTTCTTAGGTTATATTTGAGCCAGGACAATGAAACTTGCCTCAAATGTTTTCTTTCTCTACAGTGCAGAATTTATGTTCATAGCAAGCATTTGTCTTATACAGAGTCCTATAATCCCATTCATGTATACGCAAGTATGCAAAAAAAAAACTTTTTAAGTAGAATAAAAAATTCACCGACGATTACGATACTCCCTAATGAGAAATTTGAGCGCAGCTCTATACACGTTTTCATTTCAGGATATATTGGCTGGTGCAGACAATCTGTCTCGTGCGGCACATTGCAAATAGAGCGAAATGTGGCGCGACTGCCTTGCTAAGCGGGAGATCGGGAGAAGCAGCACGTGGGTGCGATCCACAGCAGCCGATGCCAACAGATTTCAATGGCGCAAAGAAAAATTACCATGTAGCATATTACTGCTTTTTGGGGGGAAAAAACATGCCTTGCAGAAGGCGACAGCGTATCATCAACAGTGCATAAAAATATGGAAACAAACAATTTAACTCAGCATCATCTCAAACATCATATCAGCAGCATCTCGAACAAAGTGCTGCTCATGCAGCACTTTGTTTCCATATATGGTATCGGTGAACAGACGACGGCGTGCTACTCTGGCGCCATCTCATAGCGGTCACCGTAGAGCCCGTTCTGTGCAGCACTACGCTTTTCTCACATTTTTGCCATACCTTCCTCCTCCACTTTCCGCCTCGCGCTCTCTACGCTATCGCAATCTTTCATCCCACGCTGCGCTCCGCATTCTCTCTTTCATCCTTCGCTGAACTCGTTCGCTTGGTTAGGAGGGATGCCGACACTCGCCGCAGAAACAGGCGCCTAAGAGCTGCGCTCTAAAGAAAAGGGGCATCTACGACTTTTCTCAGAAAACTATCTTAAAGCCCATCGTTCGTTCTATTGATATCTTTCACGCGACGTCACGCACCTACCTTATCACCGTGTCAGGGCACCAACATGGTGACTACGAGCACTTCAGTATAATTCATCTTATTGAAAGCTTTCATGTGATGTTACAGACCCAGCCTATCATCATGTTGGTGCACCAACATGGCGGCTACAAAGACGTCAGTGCAAGCCATCTATTAAAATATTCAAAAAGAGGCAGCACTATCCATTTATGTTATGGGATGTATGGCAACAAACAACCAACCTCAACATTTCTTATTGCATGTGTTCAATCCTGTGTCACACATCTCTTGGCAAACATCAGTTGTAACTTTCACAGAATAAAAGGAGCTGTATACATACACACATAAAAAAAGGTATTTCTGAAGGTACAACTAAAAAAAAAAATTCTGGGATTTACATGCCTAAACCACGTATGGCTTTTGGCATGCCGTAGTGAGGAGCTCCAGATTAATTTTAACCGCCTGGGATTCTTTAACATACACCCAATGCACAGTACACAGGCATTTTTGCATTTCACGCTTATTGAAATGCGTCCGCAGCAACCGGTATTTGATCCCATGCCTTCGGGCTTAGTGGTGTAACACCAAAGCCACTATGCCACCACAGTGGTTAAAGACTCGGAAAAGTTCTGCCAGCAATATTGTTAAAAGTATCTGCATTTTTAGAGTTTCATGGGACATGACTACCTCGTGGACAGCCTTCCACTGTCTCTCCAATGAAGGACAGCCTTCCAATGTGGCTGTTATATTTTTTTTTCTTACCTTGCAGTTTTGCCATTTCAATGTCCTCTTTTTCCAACTTCTTCATATTAAAAAAAAAAAAAGTTTTCATTTCTTCTGTGTTCATCATTTATCATTTCTGTGGCTCTTTAGCATTGTTTGTTCATTTTACTTCTTCATATCCTTCCACTGTTGTTCTAGTTGCATAGTGACACTATTATGTGACATCACTACATGGCCTCCTCCGACATCTATGCCATAGCTGCAATCCTCCAACCTCCCTCCCATTTAACCTCCCCCAAGCTTGCACCTCTGTCTTCAAAATTACTCCCTTGGTAGCTCCCAGCCAGCTTGGCAGTTTCTGCAGCTATTCCTTTCTTTCAAACTGCTTTTCCTATCGCGCACTTTTCATGGTAAATATCTCTTCTTCCCTGGTTCACAGTATCGATTCTCAGCATCTGCTTTAGTAAGGCTTACGAGACTACATGATGCTGAGTTAAATTGTTTGTTTCCATCTTTGTGTGCATTGTTCATAAACGCTGTGTGATCCCCCATCATAGCCACCTCTTTTTCTATACTTGAGAACAGTCAACAGTTCTTATTTTGTCATGGGCTGTCAGACTTCCGACAGTGTACATGAGAGTTGATTCACTACACTCGTGCTAGGATTACCAAAGGAAGACATACTAAGCACGGCCTGTAATAAAGGGGAGCGTATTAGTAACAGAGTCGGATTAAACTTGTATCGCGATTTTGGACTGCTTCTAGATCGTTTATGAGGTTAACATGATGTGGGTTCCATATGGCACATGTGTATTCTAGTTTAGGTAGAAAGAGTGACTTGTAAGCGAGCAATTTTACGTGATGTGGGGTGAGTCGAAGATGCTGTTTAAGAAATCCCAGTGTTTTGTTTGCTGATGATATCATGTTAGCGACATGTGCATTCCATGTTAGGTCATTAGATAATGTAATGCCTAAGTATTTGAAAGACGATATGGATTCTACGGATTTGCCTATATTATGTGCAGTGCAGGATAAAGGCCTCTCAAATTTTTTTTCTAGAGTAATGTGTCCTGTACTGAATGAACACAACACTATAGTGCCTGAAATATTCTCATTTTATTTACCCAGCTCCGGCTCCAACTTTGCTACAAACTTGAATATAGGAATTCCACTTGATAATAAAAAGTTGTTTTCAAGCCAGTTTTTCAAAAGTGTCATTTTTACTTGGACAATCTACATTCTTTCTTTGCCGAGTACAATGTTAAACCCGCCACTTGAGCACAAAGCCCACACCTGTGATTGCATCTGAATCGATTCTTCATATTGACTGTAAGTACACATGATACTCAAGTTGCACTGACTATCGTGCTTCACAGTTACCATCACAGCAGTGAGCCAAAATAGACATCTATCAGTAGTCTGTCTCAGGCATCGTCAGATTCTAAGAGGATTAGAAGACCACTCGTTGGTGATACTGCAAAGTTTCATTGCTCGTTAAGAACACCTCAATGTGGCTTACTACAAAAAGAGAGTTACTGCCTTCTCATTAGTGTGCCTTCTAATCAGCGTTTGATTGCAGTGCGTGTGGAAGAAGCAGCTGGCACCGCTTTCTCCTCCTCTATGCAAGGCGAATACCCCCCACATACTAGTCTTCTTACACACGTGCGCTCAAGTGTGTGTTTTGAAGTTTCCGAGGCAGAAATTTTATAATAATTAACAGGGCTGACCAACACAATGAAGCCCTCAATCAAGTGCTGAAGGCAGCCATAATACACTACCAAACTGCGCATGCAGGCTGTCTGAAGCAAGACAGCCGCTGCGCTTTACAGTGAAGAGGTAGCACGGATTATGCAGAGCACGGTGCCGGGGCCAATTTCAGAAATTCATATCTCGCTTATAATAGCAATCGATATATATATACAACATCGAAATCAAAGGCCGATAAGCAGACTTATCTAATACATTTGATGTCGTATTTTTACGAGGAGTACCTCATTGTGAAAATCATGAATGAAAGCGAACCAAAAGCAAAATTTTTGTATGTTTTGCATGTTATTTCAGAAAATTCCTAGGGTGTATTGGCACTTAAATAATTTTAGTATATTATATAGCTTTGCATTTAAAACAATTATAATAAACAAATCGATAGCAGTTTGGCCAAGAAAACATTGTCTGTTTGGTACATTTTTGTCAGAATTCGAGACTCATAAGGACCATTTTGTTACCGAATTGCCAATAAGCACCATAGCATTTTGAAGACAGATCATTGTACATTCAGTAGGCAAAGTTGTAAAGCGTGAAGATATTCAATATTAATTTTCTTGTAGTACCATGTTTCACGCACTTGAGGAAACTGAAATTACGTCATGTGACGGAAATTTTTTTGCAACAAAATATTTCGGGAGATTCTTTTCAACAAGGTACTAAATAGCCATGATTCTTTAAAGTATTATCTGAGATGGTCGAGCGACATGTCCGGGACACTTCGCATGGAATGACCCTAAAGGCAAACGTCAGTCTTACTTGTGCAGCTACCACTACCGAAGCAACTCAATGTTGTGCCATCATCAGTGATGACACCTGCTTTGATTCCGCACATGCATCTCTGCTACCAAGAAGATGCATGAAAGGCTCGATGTAAAGGCGCCTCACACGTTACTTACACCAGAGATCACGCAACAACCCATTTTAAAAAGTTTCACCTCCAAGAACTAAAGCGTAGCAGTTTCGTGTCAGCTAAATAGTTGTTTTCTGCTACTGACCCTGGCAACAATATCTGTGATGGAGTTGGCTTGATGGCTTAATTTGTGACAGCCCATGAGTGTATGAAGTGATGCAACTAGAACACGCATGTAGGCTGGCGGAGTGCACCCTTCTCTTAGCAGCACTTGATAATCGGCGGACTAGCATATGGGAGAATTGCCTCATTAAATTTTCTCCACTCGATACAAACAAATCTGCTATTCGCAACATCTCTATGTGGCTGACTGCATGTGGAAACATGAAAAAGGATATGTTCAGGTGCAGCTGCATACTCTTGCATATCAGGGACTGTATCACAAAAACGCTGCACTTGCCCATTTGCCTTAATGAACCATTTTCAATCATTGGTTGTGAACTCATAGCGAGGACTGCAAACAGTATTGTTCAATGTTGGAAGATTGTGTTTCTCGAAAATTACTTGATAATGCTAGTAGACAGGCAAGCAGGCAATGAACTTTATTTTATAATGCTAGTAATTTGAAGAAATTAATTGTGACCAGCTGCCTTTGTGACTAAACTTTGAAAATGCCCTTTATACAGTACAGTTCACTATCTCTGTACTAAATACCAAGTCTGCTCTGATCTGTCTCGTACAGTAAAATTAGTATTACATATAGTGTACTCACACTGTGCCTTCTACATTCCATATATGAAAAGTAACTTTCTCCAGCACATTACCATAAAGTGGCAAAATTCGCAATTCTAGATACATTTCTTTCACACATCTTTCCTTCCCACGGCAAGAACAGGACCTTTTGTTTCCAGCTAACATTTCAAATTGCAAACCATGTGGCACTGTAATGTAATATTTTGTTTTCCATTGGTGGCAACCAAGAGATCAAGGAATTATGTTCAGTGTCCTCTGATGTTTTCAACACATGACCTATGCCGTGCATGGGAAACCACGACCATTGCTCGCGAAGAGGTACACGATGCAGGATTGAACATGCACAACAAGAAATGTGGAAAATGGACTGTCTTTGTTGCCATACAGACAGACGAGGCAGGAACCAAGGAAACCACGGAAAACGGACCCAACGGCGCAAAACGCGTTTCCACGGGAGAAGACGCTGAAGTCGTTGCGGACGGTTGGATCGAAGTTACCCACAGAAGAAGGCATCGCATGAACGCCAACGAGATGACGGGAAAGGACGACACCCGCTCGCGAAGCCCGATGCACCGAGGCGGTCGAAGCATAGTGAACAAAGTTCTACGAGCAAGTAGGATGCCCAGACTACCCAGGGATGATATCAAGATAATTGTTCGACCGAAAGACGGGCTGAATATAAGGAACACGTGCGGAATGAGTCTCGACGAGGCGATACGCAAAGAAGCGGTAGTGGGGGACGACGAGATGATCACGATCTGTCCCAATCCCACGCAAAACATCCTGGTGATAAGCACACCGGATGAGACAACAGCGACGAAAATCGCTAAGGTCAAGGTTTTGACGATCAACGGAAAGAGGCACGGGACCAACGCGTACGTTTCGGCGTCAGAGCAAATGGTAAAAGGGATTATCCGCAACATTCCCCTGAAGTATACCCAAGACCAGCTCACGCATGCGTTGGTGAACTCAAGAAACCCCTCTTTAACGTACGCCAAGCGGCTCGGCAGTACGACCACCGTGATATTGTTGTACGAAGGAAACAGAGTCCCCACATGGGCTTACTTCAATAGCATCATGATAAGAGTATCCCTGTATCGGAAACAGATTGACTTTTGCAAGGAGTGTGGCAGGCTCGGCCATCCACCCGACATGTACCCAAGACCGGAGATCAAACTATGCCCGACCTGCGGATCGAAGAACCCAAGCAGCGAACACGAATGCACGCCCAAGTGCCGGATCTGCGGCGAGGCGCACCCCACGGCCGACAGAATGTGCAAGGCAAAATACAAGTTGCCGCACATGGTGAAGCAGAGAAGATGGCAGGCGAGAAGCAGAGTAGAAAGGGAACGCACGTTAGAAGAAGGAAAGACGACCCCTCAGCGGACCCCATCACCATCGGGGGTACAGTATGGCGAAGGGAAAAGGCCAAAGTCGCTCGAGATCCAGATCCCTCTCACCAATAAGAAGACGGAGCCGAAGTTGTAACAGACGTAAGAGCAGAAGTCGAAGCCGGAGTCGGAGTGGAAGCAGCAACCGGAACCGAAACCGCCCCCTGCCAGACGGCGTGCGGGCCACACACAGCGAGACACAGACAGGGCCGCGCAAAGTCACCTGGTCCGATATAGTCGCGGGAAGAAATGGATACTCTGTAGAAAGCACCCCCGTCACTGGCAGCACGAAGGGAGCCCCCGACGCCCTCCTGGCAGCGAGGATGGAGAAAATGGAGCGAGAGAACAAAGAACTTCGAGAAGAGCTGGGCAGGGCCAGAAAGCAGAACGAACAGTCAGCAAGGAAAATCGACGAGTTGCAGCAGACGCTGAACGAAATCTTGAAGAACATGAAAGGATCCTCTCATGAGAGGATCTCCTCCTCCACCTCCCGTGAGGCCGCCGAGCGAGGCAATGCGACCGCGACAGGAGGCGAAGTAGGGGAGATGGACACTTCTTGCGGCGACGAAACGCCGGCGACGGCGGGCTCCAAGCGCAAGGGCACGAGCGATGCGCTACCTACGGAAGACGCTGTGGACCACGCACAAGCTCCGAAGAGACCCAGGTCAGGAACCAGAAATATAGACGCGATAGAAGAAATGGTGAACAAACTGACGGACAAGACGGAGCGAATGTTTCCGCATTCGTGTCCGGCACGATTACGAACAAGGCCCTCAAATGGTTCCCCGCGCACGTCGGGGAGCTTGGCACCACCAAAGACAACAGCCGCAACAACAACGACAACAACGACAACAACAATACCAACAGCCGAAGACGCACCGGCATTCCGCCCAACCACAACGCGATCCCCCAGAGGGCAGCCGCCGCCATTGTTGTGCGGGGCCCCAACGGAGGAGTTACCAACACAACCCAAATCGCGGCGGACGGAGCTGGGGGCCACGGGGACGCCAACCGCGACATCACGGAGTTTCCGGCCTCGTATCGAGAGGTTCTTGGTCACTACAAGAAAGAACGTAAGAAATATCCACAACGCCACGGGCGGCTGGACAGGTCCCAGGCAGTTGACCTGAGGTGGTTGCAGACAGGCACTTTCACCAACCCCTACCACCTGCACCGCCTGTGGCCCGCGCGGCACCCATCGCCCGGCTGCCCCTGGTGCGAGCACGAACGGGCTGATATGGCCCATATGCTTTGGGAATGTCAACGCCATGAGCAAGAAGCACCAAGAGGAAGGCAGAAGACAACATGATGCCGTAACAACAAAGTTACAGGCGTTTGATGAATGACTACACATCTACCACAGTTTCTCCATTGCCTTCACTACCCTCCTCACAGGCACTCTCTCCTACTTGCTGTGTACTCTAACCAACACCATACAGTGCAGTGAAAGCTACGAGTGAAGTCAGCACACAAGAAAGGCTCTTCCATTGTCCACCTCTGATTGCCTTCCATGAGACGCCCACTGAATAGAAGCTTCATGGAAGGATCAGTGACACACAATGGGCAAGCCCTCCTATTTTCTAAGAATACACAGCTGGCTCTTGCCACGTTGGTGCTTTCATTGCCGGCCAACCATATCGACAGATTTTACCCTGGCGACATCATGTACATGACCCTGCTGGCATCATGATATGCAAAGAGACTGGAAAAGCGCGCAGAGGAGTACAGGATTGTTTTTTGAATTGGTGACTTCCCCAGTACAATAGAACCTTGTTGATACAATCCAGTTTCATACGATTTCCCGGCGCCGATGTTCATGATAGAGAATGCAAAAAAACTACCCAGTACAGTTACGCTTCTTTATTACTGGCTAATGATTCCTGGAAAACACTATCTTTCGGCACCAACACTCAGTATATCACTAAACTGTGATCGTGCGATACGTTTTCGGCTTCTAGAGCCCATGTAAACAACAAAAGGTGGGAGGCACACGCGCGATTGAGAGCGGTAGGTGCCAGCAACGGCAGCTTTCCTGCAGTACTCACCTGGCCGTGTCACATGGAAATGCCGCCATGCACTTGGTTTCCTATTTCGGTACCAGCAAAATCCTCGTGGGTCATCGTACATTGCCATTCACAGCTATCGCTGCCAACCCATGGTGATAAGCATCTTCACGTATCTGTTTCACAGCGTGTGTGGTGTAGGAAGCGTATTGCAAGCTTCTAATAGGCAATTACCCAAACACACTCCGCCGTTCCCTGCAGCAGGTGGCGTAACGTGAGCGTCATGTTTCGCTCTGGCAGCATTGTGGCATCATGTTTCAGCATTGCCTACCAGCTTGATTTCGTTTTGGTTAACCATCACTGACTTAAAATGACAAAGCACGTCTTCGATCGCTTGGGCCGACATGTCTGCGTCTCGTGCCTCACCGATTTGATTCTCGCCAACTGGGCACGTGGTAACTTCCTGCCAAAATTCTCTGCCCCAAGAAGCTGCTGACCCAGGCTGAATTCGAGGAGCATGAACATAAGCTTGCCGAAGCAAGAACGACAATGTGCGTTTTGGGTTTCTCGTGCACCACCACATTGGTGCGTGCACCAGCGTCTCGTGCTGCGACAATTCGGGCAGCGCTTCTCATATATATTATGTAGATGCCAACTACAGTTCAGTTTGCCAAATCTTTAGTGACTTCAGATTGTACGTTTTCCCGGTGAGTATGTTCTTTCTTGTGTTTTTTTCCAAAATGTATCAACGAGGTTCTACTGTATTGTGTGCACGATGCACATGTCTACTTTAAATGTGTTGAAAATGTCACAGGTGGTTTGGTGCCCTTTAATGCTTATAAGGTGTGTATGGAACAAGCGTGATTGAAGCACGACACAGAAAGATGGATAAACTGACACCATACTCCTGCCATTATCACACACCTGTCCTCATGTGTTCCAGTGCGAACATCCTTGACAGCTGCAAATCCACAAAGCACTCTTGCATGCTTCTGCAATGACTCCACCACTCTACGGCCAGCTTCAAGGTAGTAGGGGTCCCCTGTTGCCTGCACAAAAAAAAAAGGAGAAAACACAACAATGCGGCGCTATCAATATAAGGCAAGTACAAATGACTTCAAAAATTTTAAAATGTTTTAAATGCACGCTTGAAATGGATGCCCTTACTGAGAGTTGCGTAGAGATCGAATCATACGCAAATGCCCATTTATTCCCGTTTGACAGGGCCCCAATATATTTTGGTGTATGAGGATAAACTATGGGTTAAGGAATGATTCAGCACTGACTATGTAGTGCCTATAAATGCCTATTTCAGCCTTCTGTGTCTATATACAGTGGAATCTCGATGATACGATCACAGCTAATACGAATTTTCGGATGATACGAATTTTTCTGTGGTCCCGGCCGAGCCCCATTACTTTGCAACGTGCTAGAGAACGGTTGTTACGAATATATTTTCGACCCGCATCGGTTGATACGAATAAACGCCGCCCCACCGACAGCCGCGAAAGAGAACAGCGCGCAGTGACGCGCTTTCTCCTTTTCTCTTTTGGTGCGGAGGCGCACACGCGGCGCCGGACAGCGCGGCGGCCGCGACTGGGCGCGAAGAGTTTAACGCGGTGGCGCTTTTCTTGCTTTTGCGCTTTTCGTGGGGAAGTGCGATCTATCGCTTCAACGGAAACTGAGCGGCGTAACCACAGTGCATACAAAGGTCAGAGCCGTGTGGAGATCTTTCAAGATATGGTGCGCGCGACAACCCCGACAGCCGACACAGGCGCAAAGTACAAGAACGCATTTGTTGGCAGAGTAGAAGCCCCCCCCCCCCCCCCTCCCTCCTTCCCTCCCTCCTGTGCTGCCTTCCCGCTTTGCTCCTTTCGCGTGGGAGATTGCGTCGCCAGTTGCCCTTGCGCCCGGTTGCACCCCCCCCCCCCCCCCGGCCTTTCGCGGGACGGAAGCAGGGCCGGGCTCGACTGGCGCGCCCGGCCGTGACGGAAGTCGCGTTTGTGCGTTCGCTCTCCGTGCGTGAAGGCGCGCTTTCACTCGCACATACGGCGCGCAGCGACGATTCTATCGCTCTTGGACTCATGCTCCACGTCTCATGCTCCTCCTCGGCATCGCCCTCGTTGATCTCCTCTCCCGTCGGTGGGCGCACCTAGTTGAGAAGCGTGCTCGCTACCGCCCTTGTCGGCGAGATTTTCCAGCGGAAGCCGCATTATAACCGGCATTTCGTCTCACGCGGCTGCACTGTAAGCAGTATGCGTACACATGGAGTTCTATGGGAGGGTAAACGGGAGTCGGAAAAGGCCGCGTTCTAGCCTGTTCTGCACTATAAACAGTTACGTTATAAGTAATCTATACTGTAAATGCTTTCTACGTGCGTGTGCCTGAGTGAGTTCACCTCCGACTCTTTAATTTAGCTAGTTTTAATTGTGTTTCGATGATACGAATTTCGGCTAATACGAATATTTTTCGTGACCCCGTGATATTCGTATCATCGAGATTCCACTGTATGCCTATTTTTGCTTTTAGTACATGAAAATGCTTTTTTTCTCGAGATCTTTTTGTTTCAAGAGCACATTTGGTTGCTTTTTTCCACAGGACCTAGCAGCATTGGCAAATACTGTTGCTAATGGCAACAAACCAGACAATGTGACCTAGCAAAGGGCCTCAGCCCATCTGCTGGACACTCATTAGTAATGCCAGAGAAGAATATCACAAAAAGTCCCCTTCTTCAGCAATGGATGCGCAACTTCATGTCACATTGCAGGCGGGAATTTGAAAGAGAAAAGTGCAGAATTTTTAGAAAGGTGTACTGTATACTGTAGCTTGGAAATAAGACTGTTGACTGTAGATTGCAATGCGTGTGGGTTTGGTGGAAGCGTGCAAAGCTTGCATTGCAGGAAATACTGTTGACTATGGATACACTATCCCCTTTTTCGTTGTCCTCCTCTCCTTTTCTGGGTGCACAGACATACCAGCCGATGACGGCTCATCTAAACTCTGCAATAGATGAGAAATAAACTCTGCCCCTCACTCCACCCTCCCATATTCTTCTTATTCAAATAAGTGCATGTAAGGAGACACTTGCTCCTTTACTCAAACCTGAGACAGAAAGAGAAACATTTTGTGAAGAATAAAGTAACTGCGATATACAAAAATTGTTTGAGCCCTCAATTGCCATGAGAAATTTTGAAAAATTGATGAAAAGTTCAGAATTTTTTTAAACCTGCATTTTTTCTGCCATTTTTCTATAAAATATGATACCAGGAATGCTATACAAATTTTACTGCTCTTGTTTAAGATATTGTTACGGGGAGAAAATATATGAATTTACTATATATACAGTTACAAGGTTGTAGCTCAGTGGCCAAGGTAACACCATCTACCGATCTCCGAGACACTTCAACTTCCTCTTCACCTCCCAACATCATTATGCCCACAGCGGCACAAACTCGTATGTGACAATATTAATGAAAGACATTGCGTATTATTATTTGTCAAAATTACAAAATAGTGCAACCTGTATTTGCATATACACAAAAAAAAAAAAAAAGAAATCGGAATTTGCAGAAAGGTACTTTGACCGTGTAGCATACAGGTGAGCCAGTAAATGCTAACCTGGGAGATACAGGAGGCAGACCCGAGTTCTGACCCCAATTCCAAGTGCTGGCCATATGGTATGATTCACAATCTGTGCTAGTACTGCTTGATGATTCATCAGTCAAAATCTTCATCAGTTTGATCATCCAGCAACTCAAAATCATCACTCGAGCGATTGTTACTGCCAAAAAAACTTGCAGCGTGTTTCGTGGCCACACGCACAGCCTGTGACGTCGATGGCATTGTTAAATTCCAGTTTCCACAAACAAAGCTTCAGAAAGGCCGTTGGCTGCCTAGCAAAAAAAATACAACTTAAATGCTTTAAAAAGACCCTTTTTAGCATATTTATGCAGTGACAAAGTGTTTTTTTTTACTTAAAGTTCACAATGAAGTCACTCGCCACCAAAGGTCATGACGTGTTCGCTCATCATTGGTAGTTATAGAGTTACAAAATAGTTCCTGGGAACAGTTCAAGAGTCGTGACACAGCAACTGCACCAAAACAGAAGCTTAATGAATCCCAAGTGTGTGGCAGCAGCTGTCGAAAAAGACTGCAAAGATCTTGTCTGTCTGATACAAGAAACAGTTTTTTTTCTGCTCAAAATAATTTTGGTGGTGCTTACAGGTCGAAAGAATCCCTGAGTGCATGAGGCCTGATTTTTCAGACATACCCGATAATTCGGACGCCTTCACAGCACCACCACGAACCCCATAGAGCCAATGTATAAGGACCTCTGAAATTTAGGATGCTGAAACTTTTCGCAGTTAGAGTTTCTGGACATTTTGCCGTGAATGCAGGTTCAAAACGGCATTAATCGAAGCCAAAACCGCCGCAATTTTCATAATCTCGCAGCGTCGAACCGGCACTCTTGCACGCCGATCCACTGGCAGCCATAGCCACCGCAGCAATGACAGGCCTAGCTGCTTTGACGTTTGCAATTAAGCTTCCTGCTGTTCAGCGCCGTGATTTTAATTGAAAGATTTTGCAGACTCTGTCATTGTAGCTGTCATGGTCTCAGAGATCTGGCAGCACGCATCACTCAATATCTGAGGACATGATCTGTTGAGTGCAATGTCACTTCGTTCTTCTTCTTCTTCTTTCTGAGGTTTTATGTGCCAAAACTAGTTCTGATTATGAGGCACGCCGTAATGGAAGGTGCCGGATTAATTTTGACCACCTGGGGTACTTTAATGTGCACTAAAACGCAGGTACTCGAGCGTTTCTGCATTTCGCCTCCATCGGAATGCGGCCGCCGCAGCTGGGATTCGATCCTACGACCTCGTGCTCAGCAATGTCACTTCGTGACACTGCACTTTTGACGCAGCATCACAAATGTTGTGACACAGCATTTTTTCCCCAGTATGCGCAAAAAATCTCAACACACTGTGGGAAAAGTGCGTGCAAAATGACCGTGCTCTCACTTTCCCATTAGCTCAATGTAGAAAACGGGCCCCGTACTACTCGTGCCATCTACCGGCTGAGCACCAGAAACTATAGCGACTTATGGAGACACTCTCTCCACGGCGCCGCTGCACAGTTCTTGCATCTCTCATATTCTTCCACCAAGGCTTAGACGATGTGCGCGCTGACGACGTACTTGCACGAGTGAACATAAAGATGAAGTTTGTTCAACTCTCAAAAATTGCATCGTTGCCGTAGAGATAAGTGTGAAAGGAAATCTGCTGCAAGCCACTCAGTGTGAGAAAGATACGCGTAGCTATGTAGTACACTGTAGCACAGTGAAGGAATGAGAGACCGTGAACTCCACTGTAAGTTGAGGGATAGCCTTAGAGTTTGGCGTGTGATAGGTGCCAAAATCGGTAGTGGCGTCTACATGAACATCCAAAATCAAATTTACACTGTGCGCCACAGTAACGTTCAGTAGGTGGAGCATTGTGGGCATGCCCCACTCCACCGTAGCCTTCGCAGTGCAGGCCATTGAAGAATGAGCAGGAGCACCGCAAAGGGTATTGGCGATGTTTGATTGCCAAGAACTCTGCTTCTGCTGAACGCATGAAAGCACATTTTGCGGCAAAGTATTTCTGAAATTGTCTATTTTAAGTTCAAATGCATTTCTTGACTTCAATAAAAAGTGGTTCAGGGCCTCTTTAAAAAATTTCTTTAGAAGTCACGGAAGGTTGCAGCACTTCCGGAGTGACGCAAGGCAACGCTTTGTTCCATAAAGGAGAGTTTTGTCAAATGTTTGGTACATGTACAGCGATGACCCTCAAAGGGTTAATTTACAGCAAGAAATGCGCTTTCTCACCTTGAAGAGGAAATAGGTGCTTTCAACAAATTCTGGTCTCAGTGGATGTTGGCCCCAATGTACTTGGAAGTCAGTTGTGAATGCCTGAAAGTATCCAAAGGGGAAGAAGACGAAAGAAATAAAAATAAAAGTGAAGCCTGCTGTGTTACGCTCAGTTATATAACTAATAACACAAAACCAAAAGCAGCTTAGCTTAAGTTCGTTATTTTTTTTTTTACAAATGCTTCCTTTGCATACAGTAGTTTTCATTTGCTGTTTTCGTATACAACGTAGACTGCTTCTAATGCAAGTCGCTGGAGCTGCGAATATCTGCATTACAAGCGGTACCACACTATAACCTAAACAACATTTTTCAAAGCCTGCACACAATCAAAATGTGTAGACCAGGCAGCCACATGTATCTTATATTTGAAGCATGCAACCGGGACATTTGTATCTTTTTAAATTTCCAGATGTTGAAAGTTAAATTCCAGAGGACTGGCCTTTACATATGGTCTTCACAAAAAGCAGACAAACTAACAGAAAAAGAAAGCAAAAGATGAAAGTGACAATGCGCACACATTCAGTGCGGAGTCCGGCGTGGAGCGCACACTGCTGACAAGGGGGGCCGAAGCAAAGGCGTCTCCGTCATCTAGGCAACACCCACGCATCTGCAGAACACCTCACACCATATGACTTATACAATGTACTGCTGCCATTGTAGGCATACTGTTCTTTTTCTCCTTCTTGTTCGTTCGCTGCGCGTGTCCTCCTCCACATGCCCTCGTTGCTCTCCCCTATGCCACTCTATGCATGCATCTCATCGAGAAGCATGAGGGCTGCTTCACTTGTCTGCAGGATTATTTGGTACCCACATTATAATTGGTATTTTGTCTCGCATGGATGCACAGTCAGCAGCACACGCATAGTAGATTAGTTCTATGGGAGGGTAAGCGGGAGGAAGAAAAGACCAAGTTATATCCTGGCCTGCACTATGTACAGTGTAGACCGCTTATAACGTAAGTCGCTGTAGTCGCGAATATCCGCACTATAAGTGGTAATGCACTATAACCAAAACAACTATTTTATTGCGATAATGGACACTCCAGGCGTATTTCTGCCGTCGCTGTCACCATGCTCTAGGTTCCGTATTCGCTTACTAAATAAATTAACAAGCACGGTGTCCCGCGTGCACAAGCAAATATGAATACATCTCGCTCGTTGACCCCAGAAACGAACTGTCAAAACGCTCGAGTGATGAAGCGCGACGAGCGAATTGACCTTCGTGCTATCATGCCTTTCGCTTCAACACGACCTATAAGCGGCGAAAACACGGCGCGCGGCGGACTTTCCCCGTCGCAGATTGCTTTCAAGACAGGGCCAAGGCGATCGCATCGCTTAAGTGGATCGTCGCAGATTACGTCCTGCTTCGGTTCACTGAAATCGTTCCGCATTGCTTTACTGGCGAAAATCCCCTCCTTCTGTTTGCGCCAGTCCCGAACGCAAGTTTCGGATTCTCCGAACGCCCGTGATACGGCCCGATTTCCGTCCTTCTCCGTACACATGATCACTTTCCTTTTAAATGTGGCATCATGATTAACTCAGTACTTCATGCTGATAGAACAGACGCAGAGAATGTGAAGACAGACGGTAGACTATTGCCTAAGAACGTGTACTGCAGCACATGGTGGAAGCTACGGTAGCTAGGTTCAACGCGCATGCGAGGCAGCCATTTTGAAATGCCGACGGCTACATGGTAACGCATATTTATGGTCATACTCGATTCTAACGTGCACGCAATTTTTGGACCTGTTTTATCGGAAAAAAAGTGTGCGTTAGATTCGAGTAAATATGGTATTTGTGACTTGAGGGGAGTGTTTGCCATCTAGGTTGACTGCCGAACTTCCAGGCAGCCGCACTATAAGCGATACGAGTATACATAGAGTGCTATGGGAAAATTAACGGAAGCCTGAAAAGACCGTATTATATCCGGTCCTGCACTATAACCAGTTATGTTATAAGTGGTCTATACTGTATAAGCAGTTACATTATAAGTGGTCCGAGTTGTAGATAAAAATAATACATGTACAGTAAAAGCTCGATGATACGATCACGGCTAATACGAATTTCCGGATGATACGAATTTTTCTGTGGTCTCGGCCGAGCCCCATTACTTTGCAACGTGCTAGAGAACGGTTGTTACGAATCGATTTTCAGCCTGCGTCGGTTGATACGAACAAACGCCGCCCCACCGACGGCCGCGAAAGAGAACAGCGCGCAGTCACGCGCTTTCTCTCCTTCTCTTTTGGTGCGGAGGCACGGCGCCGGACAGCGCGGACTCCGCAACTGGGCGCGAAGAGTTTGAAGCGGTGGCGCTTCAAGAAATAAATGCTTTTTACGAACATGCGCCTGAGTGAGTTCACCTCTGACTCTTTAATTTAGCTACAGTCGAATCTCGTTAATTCGAATACGCTTATTTCGAACATACCGCGTACCGACAATGCTCTTAGCAGCGCGCCAAATAACGCGGCGGCGCCTCCGACACCGCCATAGAGCAAAAGCTCAGGAGAGACCCCTCAATGCCGCGCGCGAAGGAACGGAAAAAAAAAAAGAACCCACGGCGGAAATTTCCCCCTCTCTCAAATTGCAAGGTCGCCGTTTCTGCATCGCGACGGAACAAGCGTGTACGTGGCGACTAGAGTGTTCTAGACAACCGTATTCCAGCACACACTAGTGCCGACGTCTCAGCCACGCGGTTAAAATGGCAGTGAACCCTTCTCCTCTATTTTCTAGTCACATGTTGACCTTGCACGCTGCGGCAGCAGCGCAGAGGGAAGCAGCGGCAGAGGCACAGTCGGGCCAATGAAACTGCCACACCCGCAAACGCTCCCTTCCCGATAACGGCAGAAAATGAAACTTCAGGGGGCGGCTAAAATAAGCTGGCGCCAGCACGGCGGCGGGCGCGCACAGAGTCGAAGGTGAGAGAGCTACGAGGGAGTTGAGAGGGAGGGCGGGGGGAGCCACCGAAGCGGCGGAGTTGACGCGGCCAAATCCGCTTCCCTGCCGCCCTCCTCCCTCACCTTCGACGGTCTCCGCGCGCACCCGTGTGCCGGCGCCACCCGCTCACTCCCTGAAGCTTCGTTTTCTATCGTTATCGGGAAGCGACCGTTAGCCGGCGTGGGCAGTTTTTGGCCCGCGCTTGCTATGCGCTTGGGCGCATAGCAAGTGATATTTCACGACTCGCACCGTTCGTGCATCGTGCTATGGGGCACGAATACTTCAAAAATACGTCCTTTTAATTCGAACAAATTTTCGGGCCCCTTCGAGTTCGAATTATCGAGATTCGACAGTAGTTTTAATTGTGTTTCGATGATACGAATTTCGGCTAATACGAATATTTTTCGTGACCCCGTGAGATTCGTATCATCGAGCTTTTACTGTATATGTAACAAAACAAATGGCTGTAAACAAAGGGTACAACAATTCTGAAATCATTTTGAGCTATCGCTGAAACATGCCAATAGCAAACCTACGTATTCTTTTGCAGTTGGTCACTGCTCGGCAAAAACATTTCGAAGTGCAATTACTATACATATTTTTATGTCAACCCAATATGCGGCTGATGCCCCATGCTCTGCTCACCCGTGCCCTGCTCTATATAGTTGCACATATGCATTCCCTCCTCGTTCCACACAAGAAAGCAGCTGGTGCTTCAAAACTAAATACTAAATTGACCAAAATGTGAGTTTCTTACAAGACATGTTAAAATGTAACATGTTTATCTTCTTACTTTGAGTGGTTGACTACTATTTACAAATTATATTGGACCCTTTTCATAATTGCAAAGCTAGCTTTCCCTTGAGGCAGTTTGCCAAGCTAAAGGCGCTGAAGTCAATTTTTGCAATTGATGCTTACGAGCACAGTTTGCTTGTCTTACGAGATGGAAAATGTAGACATGGATCTTCTGGTGAAGTTAAGAACAAGTATAAGGTGCCCCCAGCCCCTGTGGCTAGCACTTCATCTTCATTTGAATTATGACTAGTGCCGCCATTAGTTGGACAAATGTGAAACGCAGAGAAGTGCACTTGCGAATTAGGAAAAGGGTCTCTCAGGACATAGGCAGCGATGGAACAGCCATTCAACCTTTTGGTGCAGGTCTTGGTGCAGGCAAAAAGCTGATTTGGTGTAGGGACAAGTATTTTTGGCACACTGTCCAATGTAAATCTATATACCAGATATGATCGCAACTTTAGCTAAAATAGTCAATAAATTTAGCAGAGACCGCTTTCTACCCATCATTAAGAGGCATTCAGAATAAAAATGACCAAATAAGGTTTGATCAATTTTGAATAGAATGGCTCATACTGTGTGTATATCACAGTGTAGAGCCACTTCTGCTTCTACCATTTCGACTTGCAACAGGCATTGCCCATTCAGTGCGTTTTGAGTGAGCAAGAAAAAAAAAGAAAGATTGTGGAACTAGGATATGTCAGCAAGACCACACAATAATATGTGTGTGACTAATCCTTTCCTGCATAAATTTACCATAGAACATTTTAAAGGTGTTTAAGTAAAACCACAGAGTCTGCAAGGGGTGGGAATACCCAAAGTCATTTTATAGCAATTCTTGGAGCAGGTAAACCATCATTCTGGAGCAGATTGGAGCATGCACGTTTTATTTTGGAGCATTAATATGATTAAGTGTGGTAACAGTCAAAAAACAGTGAGCAAGAAGTGAGCAAGAAAAAAAAAAAGAAAGATTGTGGAACTAGGATATGTCAGCAAGACCACACAATAATATGCGTGTGACTAATCCTTTCCAGCACAAATTTACCATAGAACATTTTAAAGGTGTTTAAGTAAAACCACAGAGTCTGCAAGGGGTGGGAATACCCAAAGTCATTTTATAGCAATTCTTGGAGCAGGTAAACCATCATTCTGGAGCAGATTGGAGCATGCACATTTTATTTTGGAGCATTAATATGATTAAGTGTGGTAACAGTCACAAAACATTGAATAAAATATATATATATATATATACAGGGTGTCCCAGCTATCCTGCAGCATGATTTAAAAAAGAGGAATGGCATTACGCGAAGCAAACCCCGTGCGTATTGTTTCCAGTACAGTGGAGTAGCCGCCAGTATTTTTTTTGTTACGGAGATTTAATTAGTTAATTGCAAATAATTATCTAACTCGAGAAGTACTGTCCTAATTATCAAAGTGTCCATGAGAAAATTGTAGAGCAACATGAAAAACTTGCGATACAGCTTTCCGTTGCTCAATACGCGCTACATAAATCTGTTTTTCCGAGTGTGAAAGAAGCCCGCGAATGCACGCAAAGTGCCTCGAGCGGCCAAACTCGCTATCCAAACCCCTGCAGTGAGTAAGCGCGGCAGCAGCAGCAGCGAGCGAATTGACCTTCGTGCTCGCACTCGCTTCAACGTGAACTGAGCGGTGAGAACACAGTGCACATGAAGCTATCAGCCCTTGGCGCACCAAGACTACGTACTCATCGCAGATCACTTTCCCAAGGTGCCTTGTGCACGATGGAAGATTGCGCGCTTCGTCCCCGTTTGCTCCCACGTGCGTGTGATCAAACCACTATCGTACGCTCACCCTCGCACGCTTTCACTCGCATCCACAGCAGAAGGCGCGCAGCCACAATGTTATCGCACATGGACTTGATGCGAAACATCATGGCGCTGCCGCCACCAAAAATGCACCTGGAGTGACCATATAATTGCTATCGCAATAAAACAAAACACACATACTGGCACATGGTAGCATTGCATTTGCTGAAAACCAAATAAACTTTTTTTTAAAGTACAGTAAAAGCTCGATGATACGAACCTCACGGGGTCACGAAAAATATTCGTATTAGCTGAAATTCGTATCATCGAAACACAATTAAAACTACTGTCGAATCTCGATAATTCGAACTCGAAGGGGCCCGAAAATTTGTTCGAATTAAAAGGACGTATTTTTGAAGTATTCGTGCGCCATAGCACGATGCACGAACGGTGCGAGTCGTGAAATATCGCGGCGCGCAAGCGCATAGCAAGCGCGGGCCACGAAACTGCCCACGCCGGCTAACGGTCGCTTCCCAATAACGACGAAAAATGAAGCTTCAGGGAGCGAGCGGGCGGCGCCGGCACACGGGTGCGCGCGGAGACCGTCGAAGGTGAGGGAGGAGGGCGGCATGGAAGCGGATTTGCACGTCAACTCCGCGCTTCGGTGGCTCCCCTCGCCCTCCCTCTCAACTCCCTCGTAGCTCTCTCACCTTCGACTGCGTGCGCACATCTCCGTGCGCACATCTCCGTGCGCGCCCGCCGCCGTGCTGGCGCCAGCTTATTTTAGCCGCCCCCTGAAGTTTCGTTTTCTGCCGTTATCGGGAAGCGGGCGTTTGTGGGCGTGGCAGTTTCGTTAGCCCGACTGTGCCTCCGCTGCTGCTTCCCTCTGCGCTGCTGCCGCAGCGTGCAAGGTCAACATGTGACTAGAAAATAGAGGAGAAGGGTTCACTGCCATTTTATCCGCGTGGCTGAGACGTCGGCACTAGTGTGTGCTAGAATACGGTTGTCTAGAACACTCTAGTCGGCACGTACACGCTTGTTCCGGCGCGATGCAGAAACGGCGACCTTGCAATTTGAGAGAGAAGGAAATTTCCGCCGCGGGTTCTTTTTTTTTTTTTTCCCGTTCCTTCGCGCGCGGCATTGAGGGGTCTCTCCTGAGCTTTAGCAATGCCGGTCGGAGGCGCCGCCGCGTGATTTGGCGCGCTGCTAAGAGCATTGTCGGTGCGTGGTATGTTCGAAATAAGCGTGTTCGAATTCGCTTGCTTCGCGTTGACGTTGAACGAAAGCACGTTTTTCATGATAGTCTCGCTCTGCAACAATTGTGCTCAGTGTTGACGTTGCGAGGCCTAGCTCCTTAGCCAACTCCGTCCGCTTCCTCTTGGGATCCTCATCGACCTTTCGAAGAATGTCTAATTTCTCTTTAAAAGAGAGTGCTTTCCGCTTGCGAGACATAGCTCGCTGCGACTAGGTAAAATGGCGCAAACACGAAGAACGCGGCCCGAAGCGCAGCAGCCACTCCATCTGACGGCTCGCAGAAAAGGAGGAAAAGTACAAAGGCACCAAAAGCCCAACGCTTCAAAATCTTCGCGCCCAGTCGCATAGTCCGCGCTGTCCGGCGCCGCGCCTCCGCACCAAAAGAGAAGGAGAGGAAGCGCGTGACTGCGCGCTGTTCTCTTTCGCGGCCGTCGGTGGGGCGGCGTTTATTCGTATCAACCGACGCAGGCTGAAAATCGATTCGTAACAACCGTTCTCTAGCACGTTGCAAAGTAATGGGGCTCGGTCGGGACCACAGAAAAATTCGTATCATCCGAAAATTCGTATTAGCCGTGATCGTATCATCGAGCTTTTACTGTATTCTCAAAACTATAAAAGGGATACTAAAGGCAAATACTAAGTCGACGTGGACTATTTAAATACCATCCCAGAAACTTCACAACGCTTGTTTCGTGCCAAGAAAAGACTTTGTTTACGAGAAAATTGCATCTGAAGGGTCCGAATACCTCTATCGCAATTCAAATCTCCTGCCACCCAACTGGGGAGTGGTGACGTTGCATATGCCATTACTGCCCTTTGCTGTCGTTGGTGAGTAAAACGGCACCGGACAGACGGTGGTATGGTTTCTTGCACAAAACGCAAACACGCGGCCATGGATAAACCGAGCCAAGACAGAGTGGTGGATTCAACGCTGCAGCTGCTTTTGGTCAAGTGGCAGGCACCCCCGCGACATCACATGGAAGTGAAATTCTTTGCTACTTGCAGTTTGTGCGAGTTTCGTGAGCCAGAAAAAACCAGCGCAGTACTACACCATAAAAAACTACTGAAACGTGAAAGCGCCGGCTGCGCAGAGTCGAGCGAAAACAAACCTTTCGACCGCCCGCGTCGTTGTGAAGGGTTATTAAAAGCACTGATTTAGCACTACTTCTTAAGAAAAGTTGCAGTTTTGCCCGAAAGACGAAGCATCGATTGCGATAGAAAATTATTAGACAGCTATACCAAGTAAGTAAGTAAGCCAATGAGTTCTTTTTTCTAAAAATGAAATAGAACAGGACAAGCAGCATTTTCTTTCATCTTACAATGCAATACAATGATGTTTTTATAACGAGTGGTTGAGTACTAGAGACAGAATTTAAATGAGTGCCTTCATCATCGGGCAAGTACTTGAATGTCCTGGGGGGAGTCTCTAAATGTGCCCTGCATTAACCTCAATTTCTCGATTACTAAAGCTTTGTTTGCAATAATACTGACACCTTAGAGATTCGCGAGCCCTAATCTATCACTTCAGCTTGCCTTAATATTTGCCTTTAGTGTCCCTTTGTTTTGAAGAGCAAAGTCAGGCACTCCACCTTTCCACAGCATGAACCACCAAATTTCCAGTTAACGTGCCTAGCTGTGCTTAGTGGTAACACGAACTCGGTGAACTTAAAAGACATTTAATCCCATAATAAAATTCTACTCTATTCATCATGTTTTCGTACAATAATAACTTTTACGAGCGGTTACATGTATTCTTGTCACATCATTGTGTGCATCTAGCACATCTTCCTGCCAACCATACCCTTTTATAATGTTGACTTGCTGTAACCTCCTACAGAGACATTCTTTAGTTTAACAGGGCACATAAAATAATTCATCGCCCCCCCCCCCCCCCCCCCCTCATCTCTAAGGAGACAGAGTAAGAAAATACTAAGCTCATGCCGACAATGATAAGCTCTCACCTCTGGAAGAAAATTGTGAAGCTGCATAACTTGGTAAAGCATTTCATGTGTTTCAATGGCTGGCTTGATGTCACCCTTGAGCACCTGTCCAGAATCAGAGACAAGTAAAAACATCAGTCAGACACAAAAAAATAGTTGTGGTATTCAACTGTAATTATACAAATTTTTAGAAGAATGGCCTCAAATTAAATCACAGCAAAAATTAAATAAACCATTTTTAAGACTGAAAAAAGTAGACATACTATTACAGGTTGCACACACATGCTCAAGCCCAGAGGACTTGTTTTTAACTAATTACAGTAGAACCTCGTTGATACGATCCCGTTACGTAGGATTTTCCAGCGCCAACAATCGCGAACGAGAACACAAAAAATGACCCAATTGAGTTACGCTAATGTTTTACCGGTTCATGCGTTCCCAGAAAACACAATCTTTCAGCACCAACGTTCAATACATTGCCAAACCGCGATTGTATGATACGTTTTCCAGTTGCTAGATTCCATGTAAACAAGAAAATGCATGAAGCACATGCGATCGAGAGCAGTAGCCGCCTGCCGCGGCAGCTTCACCGCAATACTCGCCCGCCCGTCTCACGTGAAAATGCCGGTACGCACTGTTTCTTATACTGGTACCAGCAAACCTCCTCCCGGGTCGTCGCACATCACTTTCATAGCTATCGCTGCCAATCTTACTGCAATAAGCATCTTCACCTTTCTGTCTTACAGCGTGTGGGGAGTAGTGTTGTTGGAAGCGTACAGCACGCTTTTAGTAGGCGATAACCCAAACATGACGCCATTCCCTGCTGCAGGCGGCACAATGTGAGTGTCACATTTCGCTCCAGCGGCATCCGGCATCGCTCACTAGCTTGATTTTGTTTCGGTTTCCCGTTGCCGTCCTAAAATACTGCACAATAGGAAAACAACAAAACGCATCTCAGGCTGCCGGAGCCCCACCAGTTCTATGCGTGTCGACGTCTTATGCGGCAACGATTCGCGTTACACAGATGTCAACTACAGTTGAGTCTGTAATTTTTTAGTTACTTTGGATCGTACGTTTTCCCGGCTAGTACGTTTTCTTCCTCGTTTTTTTTTTCCCAACACATATGAACGAGGTTCTACTGTATATTACCAGAAATATATTACTATCTCATGCGCAGTATATGCCTTTTAAGAACACCAAAGGAAGAGTTCAGTGTTAGCCAACGTTACTAGAACCACCAAGCTTAGTTTCAGAGCTCCATATGTTGGCTGACACAGCCTGAAGGTGCAAACAGTGATCACACTTGAAGTGCCGTAGCCGAGTCATGGTTCCAGTCCCACATGTCAGGATTACAAATGAACCATTGAATTGCATGTTAAACACAGAAATGCTTAAATATAAAAACACTGAGTCATTCTCATTTGTTTTTTTTTCAATGAAAAGCAATTTCTACTGGTGGATTAGAGCATAAGAAACTTACAGAACTAATCAAGAAAGATACATCATTCAAGAAAAGAACTTCGAAGAAGGGAAGTTAAAGCACCCCTGTAAACCATAGCTGATAAAGCGTTTGAAAAAGCGGGCATGATTATTTACTTTACGTGAAATTTTTGTCTTGGCTACATGAGTTTTGCAAACATCCTGTTCATAAAATAATGGCATAATCTAGTCACATATAATACAGTCGATCCTGGGTATATTGTATTCAAAGGGTATTGCGAAATAGTTTGATACATTGGTAATTCAAAATATTAAATATGCCTATCTGAACTTATCCAAGAACTCCGCAAGTCTGTTTCCCAAAATCATGACAATCAGGAGCTTACTAATTTGTTTCTACGAGACTGTGTTGGAAGCACAAAAGTTTACTTAATTTTTTACACACAAGTGACATTAACTGCAGAATGGTCTTCGATATACAGTTTTAGCACATTAACTCGAAGTTGTAAAAACCAGCTTCTTTGGCTTCCGCCTCAAGTGGCCACCTACATGCCTACGTTGCCATACCTGTCATTCCCTGATGGCGACTTTGTAGTAGCTCCGCTTACTGATGTGATCCTCGCCCGCAACGTCATATTTACGCACACCATTGTAGCTGTTGCCTACAACAGAATATTCCTTCCTGTTCTCAACTTCTCTACTTCCATCCAAGTTCTTCCTCAAGGGATCTCATTAGCAGAGCTTTCTCCTTTGGAGGAATGCAGAATTTCTGCTTTCGCCCATGACGCTAAGCCTACGGCCCTACCTTCCACAACCGCGCCAATTGGGACATTCCTGGACAAAATGATATCTCCCAACCTACGACCTTGCCAAGTCGAAGCATTTAACGTTATTCTAGCGTCCTACCTCGATATCTTCGATGTCAGCGATCGTCCTCTGGCCCGAACACATGTTACAACCCATCGTTTGACACTGCGATGCCAGCCCTCTTCATTGATGCCCTTACCCTGCATCTCATTTTTAATGCCAAGTCATAGAAAAGAAGGTAAAGAAAATGCTTGCCAAAGAGCCTTTCTCCAGCCCTTGGGCATCACCTGTCATGCTTGTTAAAAAGAAGGTCAATAGCTGGCGATGTTGTGTCGATTACCGCATTCATTCATTTATCACCCCTGATGGCCTCTACCAATTTAAGGTCATGGCGTTTGGGTTGTGTAATGCTCCTGACACTTTCAAGCACATAATGGCCTACCTTCTATGCGGCTCTATATGGTCGACCTGCCTTTGCTATGTGGAGAATGTGATCATTTTCTCACCCATGTTTAAAAGTCACCTCCCTTGTCTGTCAGCTATTCTTGACATTTTTCGCTGGACTGGCCTCCATCTAAACTCTTCTAAGTGACCTTTCGGGAGTCGTCAGATCAAACTTCTTGGCCACCTTGTCGACGCTACTGGTGTCCAGCCAGGCCCTGACATAGTTCGTGCTTTCCGTAAGCTCCTGGTTCCGCATTCTTCTCAAGAGGTCCACAGTTTCCTTGGGCTCTGCTCTTATTTCTGGCACTCTGACATCAACTTTAGGGACATCGCACGGCCACTCACTGACCTCCTCAGAGAGAATGTTACCTTTTCTTGGGGTGCAGAACAAGCGTATGTCTTTACAGCACTGATATCTGTGCTCGCATCACTACCTGTGTTGGCTCATTATGACCCAGCCGCTAGAACAGAGCTTTGCACCGATGCAAGTGGCCATGGCATTCGTGTTATCATCGTTCAAATACAGATTTGCGCAAATTGCGTCATTGCCTACGCCAGCAACCTTCTTTCTCCATCAGAACAGAATTATTCAGTTAATGAGTGGGAGTGACTAGCTCTTGTTTAGGCTATCGCATAATTGAGGGTCCCCAAGGCAAAAAGCTGTCGCAGAGAGCTTGACAGGACAGAAACACATTTAAGATCTTATTTTAACAGAGAAAGAATTTCTAAGTATTGAATATAACAAATTATATTTAGTTCAGAACAAAGGTCTAATGATCATTTCGTGTTGATAAGGCTGAAATATGGCACCATGCAGCACTGCTAGTAACTCATCTGATGCGGTAATGCTCAATGCTTGACCAACAGTGGCTGCTCTGCCAATTCTGTGGCCACTCCCGTACTCTACTGCTACCATCTCCAACTCTCTTTGCCTTGGTTGAATGTTGTGCCCTATTGTGCCAAAATGAAACGTGAACAGCAGAGTGCATGGCCAGTAGTGCACGCTACCTGGTGTAACCATGGCCACAATAAAATGCTGCACGTGTGCAAATGACTCCGTTTGCAGCTACATATCCTGCATTTATATATTCGGCAATCACTTGGCTTAGACATTTCATGAGCATGCCAGTGGAGTGATGAAAGCCTCTTCAATGTTCGTCACAAGATGACAGATTAAAGAAATTGATTTTGTCATTAAGTGTCCACTCGCATCCAACAATGAATGTTGTACACCATCATAGGTGGCATACTCACAAAATGCTGATAAGCCAAGCGATCACCAAATTCAGAAGTGCACTCTTTGTTCATCTTTAGCGGCACGTAACAGGCTGTTGCATTGGCGTCAGCTTACCTGGTGGCACCTACACCCCCAACCACTCTTATAGGCAATGCTGGCCGTGGGGCACACAATGATTATAATGAAGTAATGGTTATCAATTATAATGCAGCAATTTTGGTTTCCTTGGATCTTTGCTATATACTAAGGCTTTAGCGTAGAATCTGAAAACGGCAGAAAACTTAGTGGAGTGATGAAGTTAGGAAATTCGCAGGCGCATGTTGGAATCACCTAGCGCGAAACAGGGGTAATTGGAGATCACAGGGAGAGGCCTTCGTCCTGCAGTGGACATAGATATATGCTAATGACGATGACGAGAATGCCACTTGTCCTACCTTTCAAGCAATGTGATTAAACTGAGTTTGCCCTAGAAATGTTGCTATTAGTAGTAGTATGAATGCAATATACCTGCTTATGCTATTTGTTCTTTCAGAAACCACTGCTACTGTTACCACTTGCCATGAGTGGCGTGGCTTGAAAGTGCGAGTCAAAATAAGTATGCTCACCTGCAGTCCTGGCCAAAAAGCCAGCAAGGCATCCATGAAATTCCTTGAGTTTGTATTGGGCCGATGCATGTGCACATCAACAAGCATAGGACCCTGGCTGACGTATTTCATCACAGCAGTGTAGTGCTACAATAAACAAAAGTATGGGGCGGGGTGTTGATAAAATTCAGTAAGAAAGCAGTGGGAAATGGGAAAGCTTAAAGCAGAGCTTCATGAAAATATACATGTATCCTGCACATCACTCTATGAACCAGTACTACCTTAATGAAAAGCAGTATTACAAAGCAATGCGGCCAACTGCTTGCCCATTGATCAGCAGTGCCAAAAATATGAATTTTAGTCAGATTCATGTAGGAATTTTTTTAGAACCTGAGTGGATGCAGCTACCACAGTAGAACTTCGTTAAGGCATATCTGACCAGGAGAATGGGAAGTACACACTAAATGGTAGTACAGTTCAAGTGAAAACCACAGTGTACACCTACTTACCTACAGAAGGCACAATGCAATGTAAAGTATGGAACAAAGTGCCCATAAAAACCTTTAGTGCATGCAGAGCGACAACATTTTATTATTTTTGCACCAAGTCTTGCTGTCTTGGTGGCCTCACATGAACCAAATATAAAGAAATTATGCAGATCCAAAACACTGCGAGAATCAACGTTATGTGAAGCATTTTGCAAGTAGGTGCTATCTAGCATCGTTTGGGTTTCCGCAACGTGTTACCAGATGGACTACCTAACATGTTTGTGTAAGGTGAGTAACTGTGTGTGTTATGCACGTGTGTGTCTGACAACAGCAGCAAGGTGATGGCGATAGTATGACCGCGATGGCGATGGCATGCAACTGATTTATTGTACACCAGCGATGAAATGTTATAACCTGTTTTATTATGGCTTGGGCAAATCCTGAAGGCAATACGTCACATAATGCCTCAAAGTGCTAGCTTCCACTAAGGAAGAATGGTGGAAACTCGCACGCTTTTGCATTTATCAGCAACTACTTGCTAGGTGATGTGACGCAGGTGAAGGACAGTGGTAAGGTTGACAATTACTCATGCTTTCTATTCTTCTACCTGTGGTGTAATCAAAATTGGTGCACATTCTGTCACTTTTTAAAGCAAATTGTTGCTAATTCTATGTGATGCACGTGCCAATCATCTCAAAGCCCTAGATGCCGTTGGCACAAGAGAAGAATGCATGCATGCATGGCCCAATTGGTAGAGCAATAAACTGTTGTGCTTGAGGACCTTGGTTCAAAACCCATCATCGTGCACAACATTTTCTTTCGTGTGATCACCATTGCCATCACAAGATGGCGACCATGGATGGCGACAGAATAAGTTCATGCATAGCATGACGACAACATGTGGCTTTCATTCTGATTACAAAGCCACATCCAAATGATAAGTTATTTTACATGTTCAGCTAGCGGCAACAAGTCGCGTATTGTGTTTTTGGTGTTCCAGAGAATTGCATGTGTCACCGGACAAATTAGCAAAGTGGTTTGTCTGGGCATGGGCCACCATCCCGATTGCAATTGTTGCGAAGTTGTTTCATAAATGCAGAATATCAAATGCGCTATGGACCATACGGAGGATGACATGCTGTTGTTCTTTATAGACAGTGATAAAGTGCTGTCTGAGAGTGATGATGATGGACATTGTGTAAATAAAGTTGCATTCTGTGAAGGTAAAGTTTGCTGGTTTCGTCTTTTTGAAGGCATGCTACGTTTTTCTTGCAAAAAATAGGGTGCATGTTTTATTTCTACTGTGTTTAGGAGCTCTAATGTCAGTTTTACGTCCATTTTCTGCTTTGAACCCTTAAAAGGTGGTTGTGCATTTGATTCAGGGACGTATTAGAACTGGGTCAAATACGGCTAAATGAATTGGCCGTGCATATCGATTCGATGTTTTTTTTTCTGCCACTTGTTTAATTCGACCCACCTGATAATTCAACCTATTTCGTCGGTCCCGTCAGGGTCGAATTAATGGAAGTCGACTGTATAATTTTTTTGGTTTTTAATGCGCAAGAGTGGCAAGCTGGGAGCTGTCGCAGTGTATATTGTGCCATCTTTTTTATCCTTATTTAGAAAGCTGTTAGTGCCGCATCAATGTGGTTACGGCGCATTAATTGTAACACTGAGCAAGACAATCAATGCCGTTTGTGTAGGGGCGTCAAGCCAGCAGTCTTCGAAGTCGCGCAGGGCATCACTGCACAATCTATGAAAGGCTTTTTTGTGTTCAATTGAGTCGCGGGCATTGCTGAAGTGCTGTTTGTCCAATAACCTTGGTGGGTGTCACAGTGGATGATACCATTCTTGCCAACATTGAGAAAGACGTCAACACTCGTGCTTTCATTTTATTTTGAGGCAGCAGTTCACAGTAATGATAAATATTGCCTTGCAGGCATCTGCTTTTATACGTCATTTCCTGTTTTTTGTAGCATATCACTTCGCATTATATATATATATATATATATATATATATATACATATATATATACATATATATACATATATATATATTGTTATTTTTCTGAAAGACCAAAAGTACCCCCTCGCGTTATATTTGTGGTCCCATTATTAACATTCAAATATGGTATTTACAGCTTATGGAATTACTGATGGAACGTACTGACATACTACCTTTGATGAACCTCATTGTGTGCATTTCATTTGAAGCTACTCTTGTATGTTTAATGATTACAGTGCCTACTGTTTCTGTGCAATCTCACACTTGATATTACAAGTTTAGTGCTAAAAATGATAAAAGCTTATATTGCATGAATTGCTAAAGGTGCAAAAAAACTCATCTTTCTGACATACTTTCGCAGGTATTAACAATTATCCCAAAGATGCCCCATTTCCCCCTCTACTATATGTTAGTAAAAACAATGTGATGACCCTGGCATGCAGCATGCAAGGGCTTTTCAGTAGTTTGTTTTTTATTTGAGAAAGGTAGGTTTAGAGGCCTCTTATGACATAAAGGGCAACTCCGATGATAGTTTGGAGGTCAACAGATCTCAATGAACTTTGCTGGGTGCGTTCCTCTGCGCACTTGCATCATTTCTTCAAAATAGCCGGCTTGAGAGTTGCGCAGTTTTTACAAATGAATTTCATGAACTAATTCAAACCACCTGCCTTTACTCCTCCTGAGATACTGGCCACATTGTGTTATGACATAAACGGCAGCATACGAAGAGCATGATGGGAAGGAATAGCAGATGACAGTGGCGAAGAGTCAGCAATCGTGAGCTAGAGCTTGGTGTGAGAAATTGCTGTTGCGAGTAGTTACATTTTGTGTGCACGGGCAAGTGATGCTTGACAAGAGATGTTGCGTTCTTGGCTGCAGCACGATCTTCAGCTCTCGCGAGCTGCACACACAGTTTGAGCCAATTTCGACCGTGTTCAGCCGAGGTTAGTAGACCTTATACAGGCACTGAGTTCATGCGTGTACTACTAGTGGACCTGAGCAACTGACGTGAAGCCATTAGGATGAAGAAAACTGCTATTGTAGTTCAGTTTTGACCATACGGACTTGAAATAAACCATTCATATTGTAAAGTGCACACACAAAAAACGAGAAGCGACGACATCGCACACTATCAACATCGATATGGCGCTGTTCTCGAAGGCTGCCAGTCGCACTCGCCGGCACTTCCCTAAATTAAGTGCGACTACCGTAAAATTCCAAGTAAGCGCCCCCACCCGTGCAAGAGCCCCCCCCCCCCCCCCCCCCTGACTTCACTGCTAATTTCAAATTTCCGCGCCGTTCCGGAAAAGCCCCCCCCCCCCCCTCCCGCTCGGCGACAACACTGGCCTGCCTCATCCAGTCCATGAAAATAGTGGCAAATTCGGCAAATCGCACCGGTGCGCATCAGGGTGCCCCAATGAGCCATTTCATCGAATCATGGTCGAACCCGGGCGAACTGCGGCAGGCGGTTTGCAGATCACGGACCGCCGGCGAGACTGCCTCTCACACAGCACGACAGCGCTTCAGAACGAACCGCCGACGCTCTCAAGCAGCAATGTTTTGTTACCGTCGTTGCCGCTTTACCCTCTCCTCGCAATAATTTCACACGATGAAGAAAACATGCTGATATTTGCGGTGCCATTAGCTGCGATGCGAGCATGGCCGAGCCGTGGTTCGCTGTCTGCCGTCGGTAGCCATGCACTGCAGCTGAGCTTGACTTGTATCGGAACTCTCATTAGTGCTATACAGTTCACCGTGGGCATGGTTTTTAATAAAGTGAACATTAGGCGTCACTTTAATCAAGTGGACATAATTTCGCCTGGAATAGAAGCTGCATAAGAAATGTTCATGTCGCCGATCGTGGCGACGCGTCGGTGCAGCGTCGATGCGCTCTTTCTGTAGTTCTTTCGGTGGTTTCGACAGTGATAAACACGACTAACAAATCTTTGGCTTAATAAAATTCATGTTCAATAAAATGTTAATGCCATTCCCATTGCGTTTTTTTTTTTTTGGCGGGAAAATTTTGTCGTTGCCATCTTGAATTTTGGTGCCGTTCCGGGATAGCGCCGCCCCTAACTTTGCCAGTAATTTCGACTTGCTTGAGGGGGGGCGCTTGTTCGGAATTTTACGGTAGAGTCGAACCCACTTATAATGATACCGGTTTTAACAATATAACGGTTATAACAATGAGAAGCTGCTGCACTTTTAACTTTTTAGTGTTTTCTATGGTGAAGAGAAAGCACACTGCTATAGATTTGGAAACAAAGTGCTTCTAACCGATGAGGCGATCGTCAAAACGTGCTTTCATAGAATAGCAACAGCGACGACAGCAGCAATGATGCGGCTATCTCAACATCGTCCTTGCAGGAGTTCCTGCAGATAATTAGTACCTCCGGGGCTTCGCTTTTGCGAGGGACCTTCGCGAGAGAAGGATGTCGGCAAGCTTTGCGTAAAGCAAGTAAAGCTGACGGACATGGAGTTTTCTCGTGCAAGCCAGTGAGAAGTATGTGGCGAGATGCTTGTGGCGATCTCGCCCCAGCGTTCCTTCTGGATTTCTCAAGCTGAGAGGCTGCCGTGGCAACCTTCTCACATTTTTTTAAACGGCGCCTTTCGAGGCCACCAAAGTGACGCCTCGGTGGAGTTCGCATGTCACTTGCAGCCTGTAACCCGGCTTTGCAGTTGTTATAGCAGTGCCATTCTTGAACGCCGACAGCAGCGGCATGTTACACGCGATCGGAGCGTGCATGAAACAGAGTTATAAATAGCTGTTTTTAACAGCTCTCTGTGACCGTTGGCGAAGCGGCATGGACGTGTTTTAGAGCGCATGCCGCCGCTGCGATGCTTTGCGGGTGCAGCGACACCAGCGTGGCCAACGTGCTCCCGTGCATTAGCACTCTTCTCTTCCACGATGACGCGGAGTTCGAATTATCGGTGGCGGTGAGGATTTCAGTGTGAATTAGTGGGATGCGTTACATATTGCTTTCAATACATTTTTGGATGGACTGCGGCGGCTACTTCGAATTATCCACAATTTCGAATTAATGAGTTGTGAATTAACGAGCTTTTACTGTATCGGTTATAACAATGGAATTTTCGTGGCAATTGAATATAGTTATAAGTGGGTTCGACTGTACATACATGAGCAAATTTATACATATTGTTATGCTGACTCATTATTTAGCTACCGGGGTGCACTATTTGCCTCATCCCAAATGGGCAAAAGTAGAGGCCCCTTCAATACAGCAACGTTAACAACCACCTTATTCAGCTGCCAACGGTGTCAGTACTGGCATCGGCATTTCTGTGAGAAAACTACGTGTTTTCTAAATGAACGATCATATGCGCAAAGCTTTAATCTATGTCTGCTCTAAACACATGAATTGTGCGATTGAAAAGAGCACGAAAAATGATAAGTGAGCAGTATAATAATGTGTACTATGGTTTCCCATTCACTGTTTTCGAAGGTGTTCAGTCGCTCATATCAGTGCGACTCAAAGTGATGTGATGGGGCTTACATCCACAAAATCTGCGTATTTTCCTATGTTCTGACATTATTTAATGTCACTGATGTGTGGCTTGCATTATATTTCAAGCGAGAGACGAGTGGTAGCTGTACATGCCGATGTAAACAAATGCACCGGTTGGTGCTTTGGACTGTCAGCGGCGTTCTTCCGGGGAAATTGTATGCTCTATAATTCGACATACAAATGCGGAAAGCAGTGGTCCACATATTATAGTGACTATGCAAAACGCTTCCTTGAGAAGAAGTAAAACACCTAAAATAGCAAGTACAGTGTAGACCGCTTATAACGTAAGTCGCCGGAGTCGCGAATATCCGCACTATAACCAAAGCAACAATTTTCAAAGCCCACACATATGCAAAACATGTGCACCGAGCCGCCACGCGTATGCGACAGTCGAGGAATGCGGCTAGAATGTTTGCATTCAATTTATAGTCAAATATTAATTCGTACCAAATCACGCGGCGGCGCCTCCAACCGGCATTGCTCCGGCACCCCCATAGAGTAAAAGCTTAGGGGAGACCCCTCAATGTAGCGCGCGAACAAACCAAAAAAAGAAAAAAAAAAAAAAAAAAAAAACGCGGCGGACATTTCACCCTCTCTCAAATGGCAAGGTCGCCGATTCTGCGTTGTGCCATGCCGACGTCTCAGCCACGCTACCGTAGCCACGAGTAGAAAATGGCACAGTGAACCTTTCTTTCTCCTTTATGCTTCCTCTACTTTCTAGTCACGTGTTGACCTTGCACGCTGCGGCTACGGTGCAGAGGGAAGCAGCGGCGCTGTCCCAGGCCGGCCAACGAAACTACCTACGCCGGCAAACGCCCGCTTCCTGATAACGGCAGAAAACGAGAGGAGCTGGCGCCAGGCCGGCTGTAGCGGCGGCGCCTGCACGGCAGCGGGCGCGCACGGTGACAGTCGAAAGTGAGGGAGCTACGAGGGAGGGCGAGGGGAGCCACCGAAGCGGCGGAGTTGCCAAGGCGAAATCCGCTTCCCTGCCGCCCTCCTCCCTCACATTCCACGGTCTCCGCATGCGCCCTTCGCCGTGCCGTGCCCGCACCGCCCGCTCGCTCGCTGAAGTTTCCTTTACTGCCGTTATCGTGAAGCGAGCGTTGGGCGTTTCGTGGCCCTCGCTCGCTATGCACGCCGTGATATTTCACGACTCGATTCGCACTCAAGATTCTGGTTTCAGCCTCACTGGCTGTTCGTTCGCACCACGTGCCCTTCTCCTCCACTTCGTCTCTTTCTTCCTCGAGCACTACTTGGGGCGCCCGTTTGAGGGGTGCGTTCGCCGTCTCCGCCGACTTCCGTACTCCCAGGCGGCTGCACTGTAACCGGTATTTCGTTTCCCGCAACTGCACTATAAGCGATACGTGTATACATGGAGTGCTATGGGAAAATTAACGGGAGTCTGAAAAGACCACACTATATCCGGTCCTGCACTATAAGCGGTTACGTTATAAGTGGTCTATACTGTAGCATGTATCAAATCAGTGGCTACGGCTACCCTTGGTCTTCATGTTGCAACGCAATGTGTTGAGCTGGGCGCTGGCTCTCGTGGTGCTTGCTGGGTCGAATGTGAACGGCAATTCATAGCTGCTGAATTTATTGGAATCATAGCCGTCACTGCTTGACAGCTCGAAAGAGCTAGTGCAGCTGACACTGTAACCCGAAGACGTTCTGGCAATGGTTCAGCACTGTTACGAATCAGTTGAGCGTCTGCTCTTCGCCACCATACCGGTTTCGTTCTCCGCGCTGGTGAAACTGGCATGCCTTGCACACCTGTCATGCTGGTGTGCCGCCATTTACATCACACGAAGGGGTTCGCTTGCGGTTTCGTTTTGCGCTTTTTTGCTAATTTAAAATTACTTTCGAATTTGTTGATAAATTCTACTACTATCAGATGCATGACAGGAGGGTCTCAGGAACATAAAATCGTCATTACCCTGATATGGTCAAAAATCACCGGCATTGTACAGTACAGACCACTTATAACGTAACCGCTTATAGTGCAGGACCGGATATAGTGTGGTCTTTTCAGACTCCCGTTAATTTTCCCATAGCACTCCATGTATACATGTATCGCTTATAGTGCAGTTGCGGGAAACTAAATACCGGTTACAGTGTGGCCGCCTGGGAGTACGGAAGTCAGCGGTGTTGCGTTGCGCACCGCTTATCAGCCGGCGCCCAAGTCTGGCTCATCTGTTCCGGACGATAATCTGTTTCGCGCATGTGCGCTGATGTTTTCCCTCGCCTTTGATCACGGCGTTCCTTTATAAAGGACTGCGGATCACGCCGTTGGCGGCTTCTTTTGTACACCTTCTTTCGGCAAGCATGCCGCATTAAAACTACGTTCTTCCTTCTCCCGGCGTCTTCTTCGCCCGGCTTGGAACCGAACTCGGCCAAACGTAACAGCTGGTGGCAGCGGTGGGATGGCGGACCCCCGGGAGCGCTGCGGCAGCAGTCGGTGAGGCTTTGGCTTTGTACTCTGGTACGCCGAGTGTTATAATTTCCAGTCAGGGAAATAGGAAAGGCGGCTTAGAGGACTTTTGTCACAGTTACGGTAGTGAACATGGATTTGAATAGCTTGCTAAAGGTAGATTTGTTGGCCGTAGCAGACGAGCTCGGCTTAGAGCTTAGCAAAGCTATTCGGAAACCCGAAATTGTGGGCAAAATTTCAGCCTGTGGGGCGAGTGCCGACGAAATTGCTGAAGCAGTTGATGAAGTGCAGAGGAAACGCAAAGTGAGAGAAAGAGAGGAGGAACTAAAACAATGCCAATTGGAGCAGCTAAAGCGGTCTCTGACCACTGAGGCAGAGCCGAGAGCCGTCAATTATGACATGAGAGGTTTTCTTCAGCCTTTTGTTATTGGTAGTGAATTGGGGCTCTTTTTGACAAACTTTGAGCGCACTTGCACAAGAATGGGCTTTGAGCTGACGTCCTGGCCTCAAAGACTTCTGAGTTTGTTGCCGGCGGAAGCCGCAGAAATTCTAGCTAGGTTAAATGCCGAAGAAGCGGAATGTTACCAGGACGTAAAAAGGGCCTTGTTAGCAAAGTACAAGTTGTCGCCTGAAGCTTTCCGGCTTAAGTTTAGGAAATCGGTTAAGAAGCCGAACGAAAGCTACTCGGAGTTTGCGTACAGGCTAGCAAGCTTCCAAGAAAATTGGCTAAAAGGTGCTGACGCGTTCGAGGACAAGGCAAAATGTTTGTGGAAATCTGCCTAGAGCAATTTTGCTCGACGCTTCCTGAAAAACTGAGGGAATGGATTCTCGATAAGCCAGATGTGAGGACGGCCCGCAAGGCAGCAGAGTATGCAGATGACTACTTCGCAAAACACCGTTCTTTTGACGCAGAAAGAAACATGCGAGGCGCACGAGGCTCTACAGCAGAGCAGAAGGAATTTAGAAAATCTGAGAAGAAAGATAACAATACCACAAAGCAGGAATCTTTGGATTCACAGTTAAACCAATCTTTTGAGGCGCGGAAGCCTATCGTGTGCTTCAAATGCCAGAAACCAGGACACGTAGCTGCGGGGTGTCGCGTTCCAAAGGTATCGCCGATACAGTTCGTTATGGGGCAGGGCGAAGATTTGCTGCAACCTTACCTACATGACATGGAAGTTAACGGCCGAGAATGTAAGGTCTTGCGCGACACAGGTGCAACGTATGACGTGGTGCACTCTTCCCTAGTAAATTCTGGTGACTTCACAGGTGATTACGTGTGCTTAAGGCAAGCCTTGGAAGAAGGCACCCTGAGCTTGCCAGTAGCAAACGTAACATTGAAAGGGGCGTTAGGTGAAATTAAGACCGAAGCAGCTGTCTCGGATAACGTAATGCCTCAGTGTCCATATTTGCTATCAAACAGAACGGCAAACGAATTGCTGAATGCAGGCGTAACACTTGATATGAACCCTGTAATGGTTGTCATGAGGTCGATGGCGAAAGAAACTGTCGCTCACCAAGAGCCGTCGTCACGCGTTGTCAGTGCCGAGGATCAAAAACGGAGTCAATCAGATAATGGCGATGAGGCAAGCTCAGACACGCATGAATCCGCCCACGAGGAAGGCGAACAGGCACCGTGTTTCATTCCACCCACGAGTTGCGATTTTCAGGCGTTATCTACCGTCGACAAAGCCACGTTGATCGAAGAACAGAAAACGGATTTAACCTTGACAAAATGCCGTCAAAGCGTCGCTAAGCAAGGTGCAGGCAGTGGCTCTTTCCATGAAAGAAATGGCGTTTTGTACCGCGACTTTCGGGGCAAGAAAGGCGCAAGCGCTGACCAAATCGTGGTCCCTCTAAAGTACCGCGAGAACATACTGGAACTTTCCCATCGGGCAGGCTGGTCTGGTCATCTCGGAATTACCAAGACAAAAGCGAGGCTGCTAAGCGAGTATTACTGGCCAGGCTGTTTTAAAGATGTGGAGGAGTTTGTTCGTAGTTGTGACGTTTGTCAGCGAACTGGGAGACCACACGAGAAACACAAGGCCCCCATGACTGCAGTTCCTATTATTACTGAGCCGTTTCGTCGAGTCGTAGTGGACATTGTGGGGCCCTTGCCAGTGACGAAGTCGGGATATAAATATCTTTTAACGATGGTGTGCCCTGCAACTAAATTTCCTGAGGCAATGCCGCTGCGCTGTCTTGCATCAGCAGAAATAGTAGACGCCCTCCTTTTGATATTTTCCCGCGTGGGTTTTCCGAGTGAAATACAGTCGGATCTCGGCAGTGTCTTCACGAGCGAGTTAACAACGACCTTTCTTAACAGGTGCAGTATCAAGATACACCACAGTTCTATTCAACATCCGCAAAGCAACAGTGTAGAGAGGGTTCATTCTGTAATGAAGCGGGTATTGCGGGCTTTGTGCTATGAGAAAAAAAAAGAATGGGACGCCGCGTTACCAGCTATGCTTTTTGCCTTACGTTCGGTGGCACATGAATCGACAGGTTTTAGCCCAGCGGAGCTCGTGTACGGGAGGGCGCTGCGCTCCCCGCTTAGGCTAATTCGTGAAAACTGGGAAGAGAAGGGTAGCGACCCGACTGTGGTCGAGTACGTTTGCAACCTACTGCAGCGCCTATACGACACGCAGGCTCTAGTGGAAGCTAATATGCTTGAAGCTCAGACAAAAGCAAAAAAACGCTACGACAAAAACAGCAGTGTGCGCCAGTTTCACGAAGGGCAGAAGGTGCTCATGTTGCGTACTTCTAAAGCTAACAAGTTGGAGGTACACTGGGAAGGCCCCGGTACGATACAACACAAACTTTCAGACACAACTTACGTTGTTAAACTGCCAGGTCGTAGGAAAGAAATACGTATCTATCACAGCAACCTCATGAAGCCCTATGTAGAACGTGTGCCGGTTGTGAATTTGGTGTTAAATCAACCTGAAGAAGTAGAAGCTGAACTTCCTGACATTCCCCGTGACATGACTTGTTTTTCTGTGGATGAAATCCTTAATTTGACAGCAGACAGTGCTGCTCTAAGTGAAAGCCAGCTTGACGAATTAACAAATTTGATAGCTGAGCACAGACACGTGTTCTCAAAGGTACCCGGTCGTACCACTCTGACGACTCATGATATTGAGCTTACACCAGAAGCGAACAACCCAACGTTGCACAACAGGAGATGTAAAGCTTACAGATGTTCACCGCGCCATGAAAAATTGATGAGGGAGGCAGTTGATCAAATGCTAGAGCTTAAAGTGGCCGAACGAGGTGAAGGAAGCTTCATGTCCCCAATGATAATTGTAGAAGCTAACGGTAAAGAACCGCGGCCGTGTATCGATTACCGTAAGCTTAACTCTGTAACTGTTACCAAAGTGTATCCCTTACCGCACATAGAAGACTGCCTTGAAAAGGTGAGCAAAGCTAAGTTTATCTCTACGCTCGATTTAGTGCGGGGGTACTGGCAAGTGCCGCTAACAGAGCGAGCGAGTGAATTGGCTGCCTTCGTGACGCCTTTCGGCACGTTCCGGCCTTTGGTTCTTCCCTTCGGTCTTAAAAATGCCCCCTTCGCCTTTTCGAGACTCATGGATCAAGTGCTAGCTGGAGCGGAGGCATTCGCACTACCGTATCTCGACGACATCGCAGTATTCTCAAATACTTGGCCGGAGCACGTGAACCATTTGCAGGAGGTTCTAAGTCTCCTTGGCGACGCTGGCCTAACTTTAAAAGCCCAGAAGTGCAAGTTAGGTCGCTCAGAAGTCTGCTACCTAGGTCACAGATTAGGTCAAGGACATCGAAGTCCACTTGATTTAAAGGTTCTGCCAATCAAGGAATTCCCTCAGCCGAAAACGAAAACTGAGCTCCGTACTTTCTTAGGGATGGTAGGCTACTACCAACACTATATCAAGTGTTTCTCGCAGGTTGCTAGCCCCCTTACAGATTCGCTGAAAAAAGACGCTCCTACACGTGTGCAATGGGACGAAGCAAAACAAGCGGCCTTTAATTCTTTGAAGGTAGCTCTCACCGCAAAGCCCGTCCTGGCGAGCCCAGACCACTCGAAACCTTTTCTTGTGCAGTGTGACGCAAGCGAAAAGGGGATAGGTGTAGTTTTGAGTCAGGAAGACGAGCACGGGCATGAGCATCCCATTTTGTATGCCAGCCGAAAGCTGTCTGCTCGTGAACAAGCTTACAGTACCATAGAAAAGGAATGCGCGTGCCTCGTTTGGGCTGTAGAAAAACTTTCCTGTTATTTGGCTGGAGCAGAATTCATTTTCATTACAGATCATCGTCCGCTCACGTGGCTTCAACAGATGTCCAACAAAAATGGCAGGTTGTTACGTTGGAGCCTCAGTTTGCAACCGTACGCGTTTACGGTTAAACATAAGAGAGGATCGCTGCACGCAAATGCAGATGGTCTCAGCAGGGCTTTCTCTCCCTCGGCGCCGGTCGGCCTAGTGGCACCAAAGCCTTGATTCAGTATTCGCATAGAACCGTACGTAACTGTCGCAAGTCCTCGACAGCCAATTTTGTTCCGATTGGAAGGTTTCCAAAACACTCTGCGTATGAGGGTCTAGCCTGGCCGCACTCGGCAGTTGTTTGCGGTGTTTGCGGCGGTGCTTGCTGTATCGCCTATGCCCAGGACCCTGGCCCGGGATTCGTGCCCTCGGCGTCGCCTGCAGTTTCCTGCCACGCCATGCACTCCACATTTCCGCACATCGGCCTGAGACCACCGGACCCTGCGCGCGTCCGTAAAGGACGCATCCTTCGACTTGAAAACCGAGCACCGAGTCATCTGTCCTCGGACGGTCAGACGTCACTTCGCCGGATCCTTGAACATCGGTCGCCAAGTACTTTGGCGCTTCTGTGCACCTCGGACTTGACCATCAAGCGCGCAGCCGGCTGAACTGGCGAAAATCTCCGAAAGTGCCGTTACATCGAAGTCTTCGATGAACCTTTCGCAAAAACCTGTGCGGGTGAAGCCTTCTTTACCCCCCCCTTGGTGCTCTTCCGTGGGGAGGGGCTGTTGCGTTGCGCACCGCTTATCAGCCGGCGCCCAAGTCTGGCTCATCTGTTCCGGACGATAATCTGTTTCGCGCATGTGCGCTGATGTTTTCCCTCGCCTTTGATCACGGCGTTCCTTTATAAAGGACTGCGGATCACGCCGTTGGCGGCTTCTTTTGTACACCTTCTTTCGGCAAGCATGCCGCATTAAAACTACGTTCTTCCTTCTCCCGGCGTCTTCTTCGCCCGGCTTGGAACCGAACTCGGCCAAACGTAACAGAGACGACGAACGCTCCCCTCAAACGGGCACCCCAAGAAGTGCTCGAGGAAGAAAGAGTGACGAAGTGGAGGAGAAGGGCACGTGGTGCGAACGAACAGCCAGTGAGGCTGAAACCAGAATATTGAGTGCGAGTCGCGAAATATCACGGCTCGCATATCGAGCTAGGGCCACGATACTGCCAACGCCGGCCAAAGCTCGCTTCACGATAACGGCAGTAAACGAAACTTCGGGGAGCGGGCGGCGCCGGCACGGCACAGCGAAGGGCGCACGCGGAGACCGTGGAATGTGAGGGAGGAGGGCGGCAGGGAAGCGGATTTCGCCTCAGCAACTAACTCCGCCGCTTCGGTGGCTCCCCTCGGCCTCCCTCGTAACTCCTTCACTTTCGACTGTCACCGTGCGCGCTCGCCGCCGCTCCAGCCGGCCCGGCACCAGCTCCCCGAAGTTTCGTTTTCTGCCGTTATCGGGAAGCGGGCGTTTGCCAGCGTGGGTAGTTTCGTTGGCCGGCCTAGGACAGCACCGCTGCTTCCCTTAGCGCCGTAGCCACAGCGTGCAAGGTCAACACGTCACTAGAAAGTAGAGGAAGCATAAAGGAGAAAGAAGGGTTCACTGCCATTTTCTACGCGTGGCTATGGTAGCGTGGCTGAGACGTCGGCACGTAAACGAATGTTCCGGCGCAAGCAGAATCGGCGACCTTGCCAATTGAGAGAGGGTGAAATTACCGCCGCATTTTCTTTTTTTGTTCGCGCGCGACATTGAGGGGTCTCTCCTAAGCTTTTACTCTATAGGCCGTTTCACATGCTGCGACTGGAGGGAAAAAAATTGGTGCGATCACATGCGTCGCAATGCGATTTTTGGCGGTGCCGAAGCAATGCCGGTCAGAGGCACCGCTGCGTGAATTATTTCGAATTAACGAGATTCGACTGTAAATTGAATGCAAACGTTCTAGCCTCATTCCTCGACTGTCGCATACGCGTGGCGGCTCAGTGCACGTTTTGCATATGTGCGGGCCTTGAAAATTGTTGTTTTGGTTATAGTGCGGATATTTGCGACTCCGGCGACTAACGTTATAAGCGGTCTACACTGTATAAGAATGCAAAGGGAATTCCTTGTCTGTAGGGATCTAAAATCTTTGGTAATACTGGGTACAAGGAATAAAAAAATTCTACCTCCATTCTACCCTGTGAAAGTGGATGTACAGCGAAGCTGTTGCCGACGTTACACAAGCGCCAGCACCATAAGGCGTCGCACCGTCGAGATCAATATCGCGTCCACGACCTCGTTCGTGCCTTTTCCGTTGGTGCTTCGACGCCGCGGTGCACAATTGCAGCGTCCATACGCTTGCGCGTAACCCACGTTCACGAAGTGAACGTCACTGTCACTTTTTAAGGGGGGACGAGGCTTTGAAAATCAACTTCCTGATTTCTTCATGGATTTTGATGAAAATTGGCACGAATATTTAGAATGCCTCTCTGATACTTCCATGAAAGTTTCAGAGTGATACCTTGAGAACATTTTATTGAGCCGAATTTTTCTCTCTTGAACTTTCTGGAGGGCCTGGGGAGCTTAAAAAACATGATGGAAGGCTCGTTGAGTATTGACTGCATAGCTGAATGCGTGCTGAAGGTCGTGACAGTCTTACTTTTTTTTTTCGCAACACAAATTTTTTAGACATTTTTCAAGTTACCTTCGCACCAAGCACACTTTCGGGCTGAACGAATAGCCACGCCATAAATTTATAAAAAGTGAACATAAAAATGCGAGACTGTCTCGACCTGCACTGTAGTCCAAGAAATGTGACAAAAAATACAGAATCAAAATAGGCTAAACGGTAACGAAGAAATCAGCTCCAGAAACTGAGCAGAAAGGCAAAAAAACATTTTTGAGAAAACGGCTCTCAAAGTTGCACCTTCTCTTCAGTTCTCTAAAACGCACCAAAGTTGTAATCTTTGATGTGTTTTGTGGCGTGGGGCTTCTTGGACATGTGGCCTCTGGTCTGCTGAGCCTTCGTTCTGCCTTTTTCAAGTTTGTATGGCATTCTTTACTGCTCCTCTACAAAGAGCATGGTGCCTGGGTTTCAAACCAAGTGAGGTGCAGAACTATGTGGGCATAAATATACAGTAGTTCTAGCGTTGTATCTGCAGACTGCCTCATTGATAGCAGCCTCTAGTGCAGTCAGTGAGGCATTGTTTTCTTTTGGTAGAATCGACCATGTTACTGAATGAAGGCTCTCAGCAGCCTTCTGAATCATCTTCCATTGACAATGGCTATGGAGGTTAGGAGAGCCACTGATAGACAGGCAGCAATGCAGCTGCTTTCCAGCCTGTACTTTTGTATCATGTCTCACTTCTGCAGCCAGGTGTCTGTGCCAGCCCAAGTAGCCTAGTGAACAGAGCTCATGATGAGGTTCTCTTTATGAAGGGGTGGTATGATAGGTAGTGTTACGAGATATCGTAGCATTACGATAACAGAGTCAGCGCGCGATGTGCTAAGTCGCGGGTCCGAGGTGCCGATGTGCGAAATGCCTGGTCGCGGGTCCAAACGCTCGGTAAGCTCAATCGCGCAGTCCGAGGTGCCGACGCGCGAAATGTCTAGCCGCGGGTCCGAGGAATAGACGCTCGAGGTGTCGACACTCCATGAGCCATGTGCCGAGACGCGAAATGCCTAGCCGCGGGCTCGAGGAGTCGACGCTCGAGGTGCCGACGCACGAAATGCCAAGCCGCGGGCTCGAGGAGTCGATGCTCGATTAGCTTAGTCGCACAAAGTCCGAGGTGCCGACGCGCGAAATGCCTAACCGCGGGCTCGAGGAGTCGACGCTCGCGGTGCCGACGCGCGAAGTGCGTAGCCGCGGGTCCGAGGAGTCGACCCTTGTTGAGCGATGTGCCGACGCGCGAAATGCGTAGCCGCGGGCTTGAGGAGTCGACACTCGTTTTGCTTAGTCGCGCAGTCGGAGGCGCCAACGCATGAAATGCTTAGGCAAGGATCCGAGAAGTCCGCACGCGATGTGCTTCATCGCCGAGTCGGAGACGCCTACGCGCGAAAGGCTTAGCCGCGTGTCCGAGCATTCCGTGCCCGAAGCTCGGTCGCGAAGTCCGCGTCACCGATGCTCGGAATGCTTAGCCGTGGGTCTGAGACGTCCACAAAAAGCGGGGTCGGCCATGCTACTGCGATGTCCGCGTAGAGCCCGCTTTAACACTCGTCGAGATTACGGAAACTGTCCGGAGCTCGCGAGGAGACCGCAACAAGCGGAGCAGACGACGCCATCACGGAGCGAGCACCGGACCAATGGCGAACCGCGCTGGAGTCACGTGGCGGACGCGGCCAATCGGTGGCTCCGGCACGACCTTCAATCATTTGCTTTTTGTGTGCTTGTTTCTGTATGGAGGAGATAGCTGAAGCGGCAGATTTGAAGACGGAGAAATGCGCTTTCCAACGAGACCAAGATGGCGGCGCTCGGCTGCCCCGTTCCGGAGATATTGTGGCTTGAAGCCGTTCTTTCGCAATTTTCGCGCAATTTTTCGGCACCTTGGCTGATACAACGATTTTTTTAGAGCACTTCTACTTGGTTTTCAGTGATGATATTTCGGAATCAGATAGAATAAGAGTTACAGAAACTGAAAATGTGATTTTCAAAAAATCGATCTTTTAGCCATTTTTCGCGATGCGAAAGCCGCGTCCCCCCTTAACAGTCTTGCCCTGATGTCGATTACGGTCACAGCCCATTCTGCGCAACCAATGCAATGGACAGAGCGCCCACTTATCAAGGACAGGTACATCGTGAGTACAAGTTCGTCACGCACACACGCAGGTGTGCCAGAGTGCAGCATACATCCTCATTCTCCTAGACCCTCTGCCTGGCGCAAGTGCGTTATTGAACTAATTAAATTTCTCAAAGTAAAGTGCGTCACAAAATTTGTAAAGCATGACTTACACACAACCTGCAGAGATGATAGCATCGGATCGTAACTTGAACATACGAAAAAAATTCCGCAGTTTCGTCCGAAAGACGAAGCATTGATTGCGATAGCAAATTAGTGGATAGCAAGTAAGGATAGTACAGTAAAAGCTCGATGATACGATCACGGCTAATACGAATTTCCCGATGATACGAATTTTTCTGTGGTCCCGGTCGAGCCCCATTACTTTGCAATGTGCTAGAGAACGGTTGTTACGAATCGATTTTCAGCCTGTCGGTTGATACGAATAAACGCCGCCCCACCGACGGCCGCGAAAGAGAACAGCGCGCATTCACGCGCTTTCTCTCCTTCTCTTTTGGTGCGGAGGCGCGGCGCCGGACAGCGCGGACTCCGCGACTGGGCGCGAAGAGTTTGAAGCAGTGGCGCTTCAAGAAATAAATGCTTTTTACGTACATGTGCCTGAGTGAGTTCACCTCTGACTCTTTAATTTAGCTACAGTCGAATGTCGTTAATTCGAACACGCTTATTTCGAACATACCGCGCACCGACAATGCTTATAGCAGCGCGCCAAATGACGCGGCGGCGCCTCCGACCGGCATTGCTCCGACACCGCCATAGAGCAAAAGCTCAGGAGAGACCCCTCAATGCCGCGCGCGAAGGAACGGGGAAAAAAAAAAAAAAGAACCCGCGGCGGAAATTTCCCCCTCTCTCAAATTGCAAGGTCACCGTTTCTGCATCGCGCCGGAACAAGCGTGTACGTGCCGACTAGAGTGTTCTAGACAACCATATTCTAGCACACACTAGTGCCGACGTCTCAGCCACGCGGATAAAATGGCAGTGAACCCTTCTCCTCTATTTTCTAGTCACATGTTGACCTTGCACGCTGCGGCAGCAGCGCAGAGGGAAGCAGCGGCGGAGGCACAGTCGGGCCAACGAAACTGCCACGCCCGCAAACGCTCGCTTCCCGATAACGGCAGAAAACGAAACTTCAGGGGGCGGCTAAAATAAGCTGGCGCCAGCACGGCGGCGGGCGCGCACGGAGATGTGCGCACGGAGTCGAAGTTGAGAGAGCTACGAGGGAGTTGAGAGGGAGGGCAAGGGGAGCCACCGAAGCGGCGGAGTTGCTGCCGCCCTCCTCCCTCACCTTCGACGGTCTCCGCGCGCACCCGTGTGCCGGCGCCGCCCGCTCGCTCCCTGAAGCGTTGTTTTCTGTCGTTATCGGGAAGCGACCGTTAGCCGGTGTGGGCAGTTTCGTGGCCCGCGCTTGCTATGCGCTTGCGCGCAGCGAGATTTCACGACTCGCACCGGTTCCTGCATCGTGCTATGGTGCACGAATACTTCAAAAATACGTCCTTTTAATTCGAACAAATTTTCGGGCCCCTTCGAGTTCGAATTATCGAGATTCGACAGTAGTTTTAATTGTGTTTCGATGATATGAATTTCGGCTAATACGAATATTTTTCGTGACCCTGTGAGATTCGTATCATCGAGCTTTTACTGTAGTTTTATCGGCCATATAAACGTGTAAACATAGGCACACTAACTAAATTGACAAGCATGGTGCCATGCACGCCCAAGCAAACATGAATGCATCACACTAGACGACTATGGAAACTCCCTGTCCAAACGCTGAAGTGAATCGGCACAGCAGCAGCAGTGACCAAATTGAGCTTTGTGCCGGCCTCGCATCAACGCGATCTTAGCCGCAAAAACACAGGGAGGGCAGACTCTCCCCCCGCCAGGGTCTTCGCTGTAAAATGTTCCACTGCTTGCTGATATGTGCCCTGTTTTAAAGCAGGTTATGCCTTGTGTGGCATCACTTTAAAGGGCCCCTCACCAGGCCCCATTGAAAATTTCAGTTATACAGTACACGCTGTAAACCGCTGTTTAGGGAGCGCTTTACATAAAACATTTTTTCAAATTAGTGAATTATTAGAGAAGGTAGAAGAAATTAATTGTCCTGTTACCATGCCGCCAGGAGGCAAACGTCACTGCCAATGGAGACTCTCTCCCTCTTTAAAGTAGCATTCCCAAGTGGTGTTCCTTCCCTGCCTTCTCCCTTACCGGAGCCAAGGGACGTATCGCGGCGTCGAGCCCCGTCTCCTTTTTTATCTTTTTCATTTTTTTTTGTGGCATCGCGCCGTCTGCATTGGATGATTAGTCATGGTGAGTGACGAAACACGCACTGCAAAGAGGCATTTGTGTATGTGACTGCGGCTCTCTAGCTGGGAGCGGGCATCTTCCAAGAGTGAAGGCGCGTGGTGTTTGGTTTGAAATAACAGCTGTTTTCATGGTGCGCAGCGCCGTAATGCTTTGTAGACACAATTGTCAACTCATCATGTATACACTGTGCTCGTTACTTAAAAATGGCCAGACTTGGTGAGGGGCCCTTTAACAGAAACTTTTGCCACAGCTTCTCCCCCCAGACCAGACCCTTGTCTTTTTCCAAACGAACCCTACTTTCTAATGCTATCAGAGTTCAGGTAGCATACAACACAATGGTGCAGTGGGTCTTTGTGTTTTGACCATTGCCAGGATGTATGATGAGTAATGATGGCTCTGTGAAGAGTCTCACAAGAAATGGGCAACCAGGCCAATGTTTTTTCTAAATCCTATTGGTCTAATGCTCACAATACTTGGCTGTGATCCTTCCAAACCCCCCCATTTTGTTGTGGAACTGAAATTTGCTTTCTGAAGTCAGACTGCTTCAATAGGTTACCAGAGCTGAGCAGCTCAGTTTATCTGAAGGACAACAATATCAACCATCTTACTACCCAAAAAAACATACAGAGTTTCATTGCTGTAATGAAGTGCCAAAAGGTTAAAGACATGCATGCTTTCTTGTGTTTTCTTTTTCAACACTACGACAGCACTCAGCTTATCACGCCCCTACTCTGCTTCTTGATGCTGAAGGCATCATCTTCATGAGAGCCGACATTTTCTGTCTCTCCTTACCCCTTTCCCAGTGCAGGGTCATAAACTAGATGCTCGTCTTCTGGTTAACCTTCCTGCCTTCTGCATCTCATTTCTGTCTCTCTTGGGCTATTTTAAATAGCACAGATGCATAGCGAAAAACCGCGCAACTTCACACTGATGCAGAAAGAGAACACACACCAGTGCTGGTATGTGTTAGTGTGTGTCCGTGTGAAGTTACGTCTGTTTCTGCCATGAAGGCAACCCTAGCATTCAGCTAGTGGCATTAACACTGCATACTTATTTTGTAAAGCATTATACCTATCTAAGTGCAGTTTGTAAGATGCAGAATGCTCTGGTGTTTTAATCCAGTTTTGTCCTCTTCCTGTACTACAACTGAGACCCCTTATAACGTAACCGCTTATAGTGCACGACCGGATATAATGCGTTTTTTTCCAACTCCCATTTATCTTTCCATAGAACTCAAAGTATAGGCATACCGCATATATTGGAGCCGTGCGAGAAGAAATACCGGTTGTAATGCGGTAGCCATAAAATCCTGCAGTTAAGCAAGGCAGCAAGCATGCTTCTCAACGAGGTGCGCCGGCTGAGGGCAATGCAGAGGAGGTGACACGGAGCGAGCGAAAGAAGAAGGAACGGGGGGGAATGAAAAAATGCAGCGGTAGCATGCTGGCTCGGTGGGCTCACGGGGTTTGCCTAAGCAACGGAGAAGCCTTTTGCTCCGGCCGCAACCAGCCGCTTGTCAGCAATGCATGGTCCGCACTGAACGTGTGTGCATTGTTGCTTTTTGACTTTTCAATTTGTGTGCAGAAAGTAAATACAATCACCGATTGATATTTTCAGACACGAACAGGTTCTCAAAAATGTCTGAATTATCAGGCAGGCCAGAAAACTAATTTCGATAGTAAAATCACTGTTGCTTTTTTACAAGTCCATCACCATGAAAAAATTGGTCGAGGTCGTGAGTGCGTTTCGCGTTCGCCCTTCGCAAAGTGCAGATAACGTGCATGCGACTTCTCCATGATGCCGTCAGTTTCAGGGATTTTTACACACCTACCCAACACCCCTCCAGGTGGACCCCGAACCCCCCCCCCCTCCATCCCCTCTTTTACAGACAGGCACTCATCCCGGGAAAAAAAAAATATACGCTGATCCCATGCACTGTGGTAATCGCTTTAAGAAATCTTTAATCTTTGCGGAGGTGGACACTGCGTGGCCTTAATTTTGAGGCCCCATTTTGATGTTCAGCGTGCAGACCACAGTGCGAAGACGACAGTGCTACACTGCGACCTTCAGGGAGCGGAGAAACCTTGATGTCACGGTAAACGCAATACACGTCCGTGTGTTTTCGTCTGTGCAACTGCCGGCACTCAGAGTTGCACGCCGTACTATGTCATGGTTAATGGTCATCAGAGGCATATACGAATATATAGGCTATTTTTTAATTGTGTTTTTAAGGTATATGGCTGCTCCGTGTCTGTTGTGCTTAGTTCTTTTTTTCTCATGCAAAATTATATTGTACTTTGTTTTCAAAACGTCTGCACTTTGTTCTATTAGATTAAGAACTTGCTTCACTTTGTTCTGCATAGAAAAAAAAAACCTTTGTGCAATCAAATGAAGATTCTGAACACCACCCTTATGTTCTTGCAATTTAAAAACGTGGTGACAGAATGTCATGAGTGTTTAAATATAGTATTGAATTTACAATCCTGCAAAACGAGGCGCACATTTTGGCCTGCTATACAAGGTTTCGTTCTTGCGTGCCTGTCTGTGCCCGCCTGTCGCTGTCTCCACCTTCGTTGCAGTATTTTTTGCACATCAGCTCCACATGCACCAATAAGGATGAACTCCCTTGTAGCATGCAACTTAAAAGGTTACTTAGTGTACGTCTGCTAATTAGCAGCTTTTACGTCACGATTTGTTGAAAAAAGACGTTCAACCTTAATTAAATAAAACAAATGTGGTAAAAAGAGCGCTAGCCCCATGAACCTCTCTCCTCCCGCCTTTCGCTCAAAAAAGATATAACCAATAACTTCGTATCCAACCTCCCCCCCCCCCCCCCCCTTGTTCTTGTTACACGCCCCCAAAATCGAAATTCTGGATAAACCCCTGGTCAGTTTAAACTGTACTCTACAAATTCGGCACTTCGGCACATTGTCTACACACGAGCTTTTGCCATTCCTACCAGTATGCGCGCATAGAGACTTTTGTTGTACGTGTACGTGTTCGTGGTAGTTGCCGGCTGATTGCCCACGAACCCCGCTTTACGCACACTGCCGTCAGTTGAGCCTGTGCACGTGATCTCGCACCAAAGCTCCATGTATTCCTTGACGGGTACGAACTTGTATCAAGGCGAGCTTCCCACGATGACATGCCACCCGACACTGCCGCCAGCTAGGCCTAACTAGCGGCATCTCGTCGGGAGTCAGCGGCCAAAGTTGCACTTTGGTGCAGTGAACAAAATGCTTCATGGTGGCTGTACAGCACTTGGAAAGCGGAGGAACCACCTTGCCAATGAAAGTGAGGGCACATCCCAGTCGTATGCTTCGATTCCCAGACACACGGGGCTGCTTGGCCTACATGTTTTGCACGTGCACAGCCTTTGAAAACTGTTGTTCGGGTTATAGTGCAGTACCGCTTATAGTGCTGAAATACACGAATCTGGCGACTTAAATTATGTGCAGCCTATGCTGCAGTTTCTTGCCACTGGGCTCTTTTCTCCTGCTTCGCTAATCTTTGGAGAATGCTCCACCGTCTAAAGGTAGCAGCAATACTCTGCTGCAAATTCACAGCCAACAGACTGTATTTGAAAATGATATATTCATGGCTCTGTCAAAGAAATGATCATTTGCTTTGACAGAGCCATGCTGTAGTTATACCAGATTTTTTCGTGTATAACCCTCCACTGCAAATAACCCACACATCCAATTGCAACAGCCCGAAAAGAAAAAAGAAAAATAAAAATCTGCGAATATAACCTGCGGAAATAACTGCATACAACACTAAAATCCTTACGAAAAGTTTCCGTTCACAGATGCACGACTTGTCCACGTCGTATCTTTGGCCAGCTGCTCCGCCCCTCTTCTTGGCAATGCTGATAAAGCTCGACTCAAACAATGGGCGTTATCGTGGACGAATCAGTCATGTGACATGTGACGTGAATCAGATCACTTCGCAGCTAGCATTTGCATGACAGAGGATGACAATGTGAACGGAGCAGCCCTCGTCTTGGCAATGGTGACGGAGCACCGCGGGTAGAGTGTAAATGGGGGAGTGGGTCCAGCGGACGCCTTGGCAAGCGCCGAGGGTGAAGCAAAAAACGCGGAAAATGTGGTGGAGCTGCTGTCGCCTTCTTCCGAGTCTCCGGCCAATAAACATTGGCTCCGGCTGTTTCGGCAGCGCTCATTGGCTGAGGCAAGTTCACGGGCTGAGTAGCTGTCGTCTGCTCGACGCACCGTTGTCGGTGCGTCGTTTGTGTTCTTTCCGCCGCTGTTTTTTCATTTTATTTAGAATAGATCAGTGGGGAATAATCTCAGTGTTGCCACCACCGAATATCTGCCTGTCAAAGCTCCATGCAGCTGCGGTAGGGTCTCCGATGCGTCCGGCCGGCAGTTGGGGCCACTCATTCGGGAGAAAGCGACGGTGGCGCCACCAACTTTTCCATAAAAAAAGCCTCAGCGGGGAGCCTGCGTTGGACACACTCCCCCAATTTAGTATACTCTACCACGGGTATGGGTGACATATTGTCGCAACGTCAAAAACAGAGGTCGCACAGCCCTGATCAAGAGGAATAGCAGCAGGTCGCCTTTTTAATACAGTGCGCTACTGCGGCTTCTTCTTCTTCACCACGGCTTGATAGAAAGGCTCATGCCTGCTCGCATAGTCCTCCACTTCATCGGAGTACAGGTGCAGCATTTGCGTCCCTCCGAAGGAAGCATCGTCCCGATGCGCAACTTAAGCATATGAGGGTGGTGTACAAAGGCTACAGAGTAACACCACAGAAAACAAAACTACAAAAAAAAAAAAAACTACAGAAAAGAACAAACGAAACTTAGTTCGACAGATACGGCTTCATCCGCACCACATGCACCACTTCGGGTGTGTGCTTGCGGCGACTGGAGCTACTGTCACTGTCAGGAACGACCTCATAGGTCACATCACTCAGGCGTCGGATCACTCTGTACGGCCTAAAGTACCGTCTTAGCAGTTTTTCGGAAAGTCCACGATAGCGTATGGGTATCCAAACCCATACTTTATCGCCAGGAGTGTAGAGAACGGACCTGTGTCGAAGATTGTACCGTTTTGCATCTTGGTCTTGCTGATAGGAGATACGTACGCAGGCAAGCTGTCCAGCTTCTTCGGCGCGCTGAGTAAATTTGACAACGTTGGTAGGTATGTCGTCACACTCGTGCGGCAGCATGGCATCTAACGTCGTCGTGGCTTCACATCCATGGACCAAGCTGAAGGGTGTCATTCGAGTAGTTTCTTGTCGAGCGGTATTGTATGCGAAAGTTACGTAAGGCAAAATCTGATCCCAGTTCCTGTGTTCCACATCGACGTACATGCATAGCATGTCTACGAGGGTCTTATTAAGCCGCTCAGTTAGTCCGTTGGTCTGGGGATGGTATGCGGTTGTTTTCCGGTGGCTTGTACCACTTAGTGTGAGAACCGAGTCAAGAAGTTCTGCAGTGAAGGCAGTTCCCCTGTCTATGATGACTACTTTTGGGGCGCCGTGCCGAAGGACGACGTTTTCGATGAAAAAATGAGCCGCTTCGGCTGCTATGCCCCGCTGCGTAGCTTTAGTCTCCACGTAGCGCGTCAGGTAATCGGTTGCGACAATGATCCATTTGTTGCCGGCTGTAGAAGTTGGAAATGGGCCCAGGAAATCCAATACAACTTGGGTGAAAGGCTGTCCCGGTACCTCGACTGGATGTAAGAGACCTGCAGGCTTGCTGAGAGGTGATTTGCGTCTTTGGCAGTCGGCACATGTTTGTACATGATGTTCCACAGCAGCGGGTAGCTTTGGCCAATAGTACTTGCGTCAGAGTCAGGACAGTGTTCTCGTGTAGCCTAGATGACCTGAGATGGCTTCATTGTGGCATGCTGTTACTATTTCTTTTCGAAGTGATGCCGGTACGGCAAGCAGGTACGTGCTGCTGCTGGCAGAAAAGTTCTTCTTATAGAGAACATCATTCCGCAGACAAAACGACGGCAGTCCCCTGGCATAGAGTCGCGGGAAGTCTTTACTTCGGCCTTCCAAGAAATTAATGAGTGGGAGCAGCTCTGGGCCGTGGCGGTGCTCCTGTGAAATGGTGACGGTGTCAACGACTCCCAAAAATGCAGCGTCCACGTCCACGTCATCGGTACCTGCGGGCGCGACGGGTGACCGCGAATGGCAGTCGGCGTCGGTGTGCCTCTTCCCTGATTTGTAAATTATGGTTATGTCGAACTCCTGAAGCCTAAGACTCCAGCGCGCCAGACGGCCAGATGGATCTTTCAAGTTAGTCAGCCAACAAAGAGAATGATGATCGCTGACAACCTTGAATGAGCGGCTGTACAAATACGGGCGAAATTTGGTAACGGCCCACACCATGGCGAGGCAATATTAATGATCACCGTGATACGCAATCCGCAAGCTCAAATTGTGATTTGCTCCATCGCGTGAAAGCTTTATTATTGGCTTCTGCTGCGCTAGGTCGGCTGTTAAGCTCAGGTCATCGTGATCGAAGTTCTAGTTAGCTGGCACTGCGTGCACTATTCGCTAACTACTAAATGCAAAGTGGCGATCCGTAAAGTGGAGAATGGGTGACCATGGAGGGGAGAGGAGAGCTTCAAAATGCAAGGGTGAGGAGAGGATGGGGCTCCTTAAGAGATAATGAAACTGAATGATGGAGAACCTGACTGTAAGGGTGGCTTGCGCACGCGCTGAACAGAACGCGAAACGAACAAAGATCTCTGATCGCATCCCAGGTGGGCGTTGTCTGCTGACCGCTTGAAGCACTGGCCAAACTAGCCAGAAATACTACTAAAACATGCTTCTTGCTGCTGGAAGTTTTGTAGCTGCTTTGAGCCAGCATGAAGAATACTTCGGGATGTGTTTTATGGTGCATTTGATTTACCTAGGTGTTGATGTTTCTTTTGTAATTCTCATCATGTGTTTTGTAGTGTACCATGTGAAAGAAGAAAGGTATCTTGAAATTAGACACATGCTTTTGTTCTCCCATGAGCACAAATGCTACAGAATTTCCACCAGAAAACATTGTATAGATGACATGCCACCCCCAAAAATTTGTCTTGTTATTTTGCGAATACTCTTCTGATGACAACTGCACAGTGACAACTACTGTTTCTTCAATCAACATTCTAAACACTTTTTAGCGGTAATCCTACTACCCTACCACTCATTTGGCCGTGTCTAAATAAGAAAAGGTGGCACTTTAAAGCCCATAAGCTCGGTATAAAGCCTAACAAAACCAGCCGTATAGTAACTCAAAAGCTGGGCTTTGCGGTACAGGTACATGTGGCCCATGGGCAGAATGTGGGTAGCATCAGGTGCAGAATTGTAACCATTTTCATAACCCTTTTTGTCACTCGCATGCTGCAGGGAATACACAGAAAAGAACGAAAGAAAAAAGGGTCAACGTGATTTACCTTGTTAAACCTCTCTAGATAGAGGTCATCTCCAAGAAGTATGTATGCTTTGAGGCAATACTCATAGTAGGAGTCAATGCCAGCCCCAACGCCACTGTCTGCAAAATAAGCCGCCAGAGAAGTTCGAATGAGTACATTTCTGAATACTATACAGGGTGTCCCAGCTATCATGCAGCACGATTTAAAAAAAGAGGAACGGCGTTACGTGAAGCAAACCTAGTGTGTATTGTTTCCAGTACAGTGGAGTTTCCGCCAGAAATTTTTTCGTTACTGAGATTTAATAGGTAATTGTAATTAATTATCTACCGTAAAATTCCGAGCAAGTGCCCCCACCCGTGCAAGAGCCCCCCCCCCCCCCCCTAAATTCACTGGCAATTTCGAATTTCCGCGCCGTTCCGGGAAAGCGCCCCCCCCCCCCCCCCCCCCCCCCCCGCTTCCGCACCAACATTGGCCTGCCACATCCAGTCCACGAAAATAATGGCAAATTTGGCAAATCGCACCGATGCGCATTGGGGCGCCCCGATGAGCCATTTATCGAATCATAGTCGTACCTGCGCGCCCCAGTGGGCACACGAGTGCATCGGGGCGAACTGCAGCTGGCGGTCTGTACAGTAATAGCTCGATGATACGATCACGGCTAATACGAATTCCGGATGATACGAATTTTTCTGTGGTCCCGGCCGAGCCCCATTACTTTGCAACGTGCTAGAGAACGGTTGTTACGAATCGATTTTCAGCCTGCGTCGGTTGATACGAATAAACGCCGCCCCACCGACGGCCGTTAAAGAGAACAGCGCGCAGTCACGCGCTTTTTCTCCTTCTCTTTTGGTGTGGAGGCGCGGCGCCGGACAGCGCGGACTCCGCGACTGGGCGCGAAGAGTTTGAAGCGGTGGCGCTTCAAGAAATATATGCTTTTTACGTACATGTGCCTGAGTGAGTTGACCTCTGACTCTTTAATTTAGCTACAGTCGAATCTCGTTAATTCGAACACGCTTACTTCGAACATACCGCGTACCGACAATGCTCTTAGCAGCGCGCCAAATAACGCGGCGGCGCCTCCGACCGGCATTGCTCCGACACCGCCATAGAGCAAAAGCTCAGAAGAGACCCCTCAATGCCGCGCGCGAAGGAACGGGGAAAAAAAAAAAAGAACCCGCGGCGGAAATTTCCCCCTCTCAAATTGCAAGGTCGCCGTTTCTGCATCGCGCCGGAACAAGCGTGTACGTGCCGACTAGAGTGTTCTAGACAACCGTATTCTAGCACACACTAGTGCCGACGTCTCAGCCACGCGGATAAAATGGCAGTGAACCCTTCTCCTCTATTTTCTAGTCACATGTTGACCTTGCACGCTGCAGCAGCAGCGCAGAGGGAAGCAGCGGCGGAGGCACAGTCGGGCCAACGAAACTGCCACGCCCGCAAACGCTCGCTTCCCGATAACGGCAGAAAACGAAACTTCAGGGGGCGGCTAAAATAAGCTGGCGCCAGCACGGCGGCGGGCGCGCACGGAGATGTGCAGATGTGCGCACGGAGTCGAAGGTGAGAGAGCTACGAGGGAGTTGAGAGGGAGGGCGAGAGGAGCCACCGAAGCGGCGGAGTTGACGCGGCCATATCCGCTTCCCTGCCGCCCTCACCTTCGACGGTCTCCGCGCGCACCCGTGTGCCGGCGCCGCCCGCTCGCTCCCTGAAGCTTCGTTTTCTGTCGTTATCGGGAAGCGACCGTTAGCCGGCGTGGGCAGTTTCGTGGCCCGCGCTTGCTATGCGCTTGCGCGCCGCGATATTTCACGACTCGCACTGTTCGTGCATCGTGCTATGGTGCACGAATACTTCAAAAATACGTCCTTTTAATTCGAACAAATTTTCGGGCACCTTCGAGTTCGAATTATCGAGATTCGACAGTAGTTTTAATTGTGTTTCGATGATACGAATTTCGGCTAATACGAATATTTTTCGTGACCCCGTGAGATTCGTATCATCGAGCTTTTACTGTAGTTCACGGACCGCCGGCCGACGGCGAGATCTGCCTCTCGCACGGCGCAGAGGAGTTCCCTGCGGCACAGCGACGTGACCATTCGGCGATAGAGGAGTGGTCGTGGCTCTGGCATCGCCGGCAGCTTCACCGCTGCTAATCACTCGCCACCGATATCGTCGCTAGGCCTTTTTCAGTTCACTTCGAATCTGTAGCAGACGGCGCTTCAGCATGAACCGCCGACGCTCCCAAGCAGCAATGTTTTGTTACCGCCGTGGCCGCTTTACCCTCTCCTCGCAATAATTTCACACGATGAAGTAAACATGCTGATATTTGCGGCGCCACCAGCTGCGATACGAGCATGGCCGAGCCGCGGTTCGCTGTCCGCCGTTGGTAGCCATGCACTGCAGCTGAGCTTCACTTGTATCGGAACTCTCATTAGCGCTAAACGTTTCACCGTGGACATATGGTTTTTAATAAAGTGAACATTACGCGTCACTTTACTCTATAGCGGATATAATTTTGCCTAGAATAGAAGCTGCATAACCAATAACCAATGTTCGTGTCGCTGGTCGCGGCAACGCGCCGGTGCAGCGTCGATGCGCTCTTTCTGTAGTTCTTTCGGTGGTTTTGAGTAACGGTGGTTTTGAGAGTGATAAACACCACTAACAAATCTTTGGCTTAATAAAGTTCATGTTCAATAAAATTTTAATGCTATTCCCACTGCGCTTCTTTTTTTTTGCGGGAAAATTTTGTCGCGGCCATCTTGAATTTTGGTGCCGTTCCGGGATAGCGCCCCCCCTAACTTTGCCGGTAATTTCGACTTGCTCAAGGTGGGGCGCTTGCTCGAAATTTTACGGTAACTCGAGAAGTACTGTCCTAATTATCAAAGTGTCAATGAGAAAGTTGTAGAGCACCATGAAAAACTACCGATACAGTTTTCTGTTGCTCAATACGTGCTACATAAAAGTGTTTTTCCAAGCGTGAAAGAAGCCCGCAAATGCACGCAAAGTGCCTCAGGCGGCCAGTCGTGCGGCAATTCTGCGTGTATTCGTGGGCTTCTTTCACACTCGGAAAAACACATTTATGTAGCACGTATTGAGCAACAGAGCTGTATTGGTAGCTTTTCATGTTGCTCTACAACTTTCTCATTGACACTTTGATAATTAGGACAGTAATTCTTGAGTTAGATAATTAATTACAATTACCTAATTAAACCTCTGTAACGAAAAAATTACTGGCGGCAACTCCACTGTACTGGAAACAATACACACTAGGTTTGCTTCGCGTAACGCCGTTCCTCTTTTTTTAAATCGTGCTGTGTGATAGCTGGGACACCCTGTATATACAAAAAAGTTCAACAATTTACACACCGAGTGCTGAAGTCTCACAAAATGTTGAAGGTGATGCCCACTGAGACAGTAGGCCAGTCCCAGTAGGTGGCAGTCAACACTGCCTCCAAGGATAATCGCACGTCTCTACCAAGCTCACTGTTGCCTCATTTTCACTAAGCAGATCATGCATTGCTGTGAACAGGCAGCAGACTGCACTGCTGTCTAACTTGTCATGGAAGTAGTACCATCTCTGCTCACCTCTACGTATCCAGTCACCATTGTGAATATTAAGGACAGTGCCCATGAGATCACTTGACCGGTGTCGCTGCTGCCACAAGTAGTCCATGGCAGCCCGTGCCTTTGCCTGCACATGCCACAAATGCAACACACAAGAAACACAATATGAAGCATACTTCAGAATGACACAGCATGTCTCATGTTGCCTGCACAAAATTTAAAAGTTGTAAAACTGAATCTACTTCTCACAAAACATAAATAAGACTGACTAGCCAAGGCGCTATATTAGTTAAGGAAGAACATAACATGACCCACGCAGACAACTGTCAACTAAAATAAAGTGGCTCAGCTTGTGACACATGGATGGATGGGATAGACACATGGATGACACACAGATGACAAATAAACTAATGCATCCGACACCATCATATTCATTGGTTCATCTATCATCATGCGCAGCATGGAACTCAAGAAAAAAACTCAATTTTATGGTGCTTTCAGCAGTGAAGCTCGAATTCAGAGGTACTTTGTGACAGCCCAGACGGGGAAGTATATGCTAGGCATTTTTCTTCTGAGAAGGCTACGTTATCAGCGATGTCGTTTGGTTTTATTGTAGGTCCTACACTCTGAAAACTGTTTTGGTTGAGGGTACACACTGAAAAAGACATGGGCCAAACATTAACTAATCGTTTCTGACTTGGCATGTGTAGTACAACAGGTGCCTAGAAGTGCAAGCTAGAATATTGTCAGCTGTAGCTGTGCACCATTACATCAGCACTAACTGCCAGTGGCAATTGAGTCAGAGACTTCCCACATGCAACGGACTACAGCGAGCAGCAGTTTAACTGAAATAGCATAATGGTTTGCGGTTGTCAAGTGAAAACTAGCAGAGTAAGTAGAGTCCCCACTAGTTTGCCTACTGGCTACTGTAATCACTGCGCTACTGGTCCCTGCAATCATCTTCAGTCTTCAGCATACAGACCGCATGCTAATTTAGCATGCACGTTAATATAGTACCATGAAGCACATACAAGGCTTATGGCATAATATGGTCACAGCACCCAATGTCCTGATGGTGTAGTTTGCTAAGTGTCATTCTCAGAATCAAAAGAACGAAAATTAAATCCCAGCATGTGCAACTTTGTTATTTATTTATATATTCATTTATAATGACACTTAACATCTACAATGCCAAACTTTTTTTTGCCTGCCCCCCCCTTACAAACACTTATAGATACTTTCAATATACAAGATACTGCCCTATATAAAACAATGAGTGAAGTAAGCTCCTGCTGACACAGACTGTTATTGTGGAAAAGCCAGCATTTATAAAGTCTCATATGCAACATGCACACAAGTGCATCACAAGAACCTCATACAGGCTTTAGCCTCTAAAAGCAGAAACTGCCTTGCATTCCCTGAACATGCAACAACACAGCTGTCACAATCAATAGCACTTTAGGGGCACATGACCTTATCAGGTGCACTGAACCGCACTTACAATGAAATGAGCAAGGTAAACACAAGCAGCCTTTTTAAGGCTGCTTGTGCTGCTCCTTTACCTCAAAAACAGGTTCCCCAGTGAGCCTGCTCAGGGCAGCAAACTCTAGAATCATTGTGCCAGCACACGCTGTGCATGTCTCATGCACTTGTCCCAGCTTGGGTGACTTCAGGCCTAACCGTAAATTTATCTGTAAAAGGAAGAAAAAGAGAAATATACAGTAACATGGTAATGAAATTGGTCAGCTTGCACACATCTTAATCATGAAAAAAAAAAAAAGGCAGAAAAGGAAAAAAAAAAAGACCATGAGGAGAAATGGAATTGCAGTTAGAAAACCACCAGTTATGACCATGTCTATTCTTACTGTCACCTTTTTCAGTGATATACAACATGTAACATACTCTGGCTCCCACATGGTTCCAGAACCACTAAGACAGACTGTGTTTACAAGAAACCTTTGAGATGCTCTGTATATTTTGTTCTATCAGCATAAATTAAATGTGAACAATAAAAATAAACAACAATAATGCACTTCTGCATTTAAATGCTTGCCAATATAGGCGACACTGTAGTGATTTCTTAGTGGATGCAGAGCTCTGAGGCTGTTATGTTTAGTGACTGGCTACACTGCATTGCCACATTGCATACAAAAAACATGAGGCGTTCCTATTTGTTTCTTTCTTATTTCGCTTTAATTTATGCGAACATTTATCAGTTTAATGCCTTTTCTTTCTTTGTAAGTACAAATAGCCAAAAGCAAGTGTTACACAAAACATTTTAGAGGGAATAGGTTGCGAGAAAAACCTGAGAAAGTGAAAATGTTTAGACTTGTTTTGTAGGAATTCCTAGTATTGAATTGAAAAGCAGCCCAACATTTGGGCCAGAAAAATGTAATGATTCTTAGGGAGGAAGACCCCCAGGCTATTTTTATTCTCTTCTGTTGCCTCTCCCATGCCCCTACACATGTGTAGCCAAGAACATGGCGCAGCCACTTAAAGTCCTCTGAATCCTGAACACGACGGCATGACACTGCCATTCACAGCTGCAGCTGTCAAGAAAACGGCTCCAAGTTGCATGGGCCAATTCCAGAGCCTGTGCAATACTGGGCTGACCCACATCAATTATCGTTGCTAAATCACAATGCATAGTAATGTTATGTGGTGCAATTGATGTGCACAAACCGTTTTGCAACGCTTTAGGATGCATTTGGACTGTTTAGGGTTACTTTCTGCATATATTTGGTGCTGGAACAGGCTCTCTTTTCTAAGGTGCATGAACGAATCTCGAAATGCAATAAATGTTACATATAAACTCGCACCATGATCCTCCCGTGAATGTCACCCATATTGGCTCCGCCAATAAATTCATGTTCAGGCCATCTAAAGGACTGCTTGCTATCACCACATGCATTATCACATACATTGCTGCTGCTCCTGCTTCTCTGGCTATCAAACACCAAATTATCCTCAGTTCCTTTACCTCCATAATGTAGTGCTACTAAAAGAGAAACTATGCCTCTGGCTTGAATGTCAACAGCTGATGCTCCCATACAAAGATGGTGCTCACAATTTTTGGGGGCTCTTCAGTAATAATGGAAGAGGGGGGCACTTGCATTTGATAACACACCCCAGTTAACCATTAATCTGATTTTATGCTAAACATTAATAGGCCAATATTTCTTTTGCTATTCTATGAACCCTTTGAGGGTCAAAGAGGTAAATATATGGCGCCGTGAACAAGTCCTAAATGATCGATGCCGTATGTTTACAGCGCCTTCTTTATGTTTGAAAAAAGCGCCAATTTTTCAACTCTTAATTGCCCAGCAAGTGCTGCCACCCTTCTCTGCCACCCCTCGTCTGGATAAAAGGATTTCTTTTTTTTAACAAAAAAGTGTTTTATGCTGGCTTTCACGAATGACTTCCTGCAATGGATGTAACGTGCCGCTATCTAGGAGGAGTGAAGCGAAGTACTACATCGTGACACTAACGAGCGCCAACAGGGAGCGCTTCGGTAGTCACAGCGCAGCGGAGGCTCCAATGCGGTGTAGCCACAGAATAATGAACCAAGTGTAAATGGCTTCGTGACTTTGTAAACTCGTCATTTTCAACCAAGTACTGTGTAACAAATAATAAAATAAACCTTATTAAAAGTGTCCGATGGCAGAATTCAAACCCAGGACCTCTAGTACAGAAGCCCGACATTGAAACCATTACGCCACGGACGCAAGCACCGACATGCGGCTTAGAACACCCTTATCAATTTCTCACAGGCAAGTTGAGACGCCTGGCGTGTTTCAGCGCCGCTTGCCGACACGACGCCACGCGCAAAGTAAACATGCAACGCAGTCGCTGTCTCGCAAGTCGTGTGCCTTTCACTGCAGCGGACCGTGAGTCCATCAACCAAATATGCAACAGCTTCTGTGAAGACACGTTTCACTTTCGTGTTGTACCAATTCCTATGAAAGAGGGATCAACTATAATTTTTTCTTTTTTTTTTTGCTCCGTAGTCTCTTGGTTATCATTCTACGGCTTCTTTAGGCTGGCGTTTCAGTGACTGCTCGCGCATCCACGCATGCACGGGCACACGGCGGTTAGTTTTGGTTTCATCTCGCAGGCGGTTTCCGTTTGCTGCACTCGTAAGCACTGATGTCTACCTGGTTTCTAATCTTTCAAAGGGCCACCGTTGGATGCTAGCTCATTTATTGCTCAGAGGGGTGCAATTACATCTGTTTACAGGCGAGTGCTGGTACAGTAAAACCTCGTTAATTTGGATTTCACGGGACCGAAAAAAATGTCTGAATTACCTGAATGTCAAATTATCGAGGGTATCCAGAAAACAATAAGCAAATGCCGACTACGTCAAGGCGCCTTTATTTAGTGGATGAATAAGCAAATACTGTTGCTATTTTGCACAAAAGCAGAGTGGAAGGTGGAATTCTCGTCATCTCGTGACTCATTGGCTCTTGCAGCGGCCATCGAGGCCTCGCGCCTTCATTTGCGACATACTTTGCACTACTGCGCGCACATCCCGATCATGTTTTCGCCACTGAGCTGATCGCCAACAGATCGTCCATCCAACGCGATGTAGCCAGTGTTCTTCATCCTCGACAGCTTTGTACCGAGTCAAACCGAAACAACTGTTTGCCGCAACTGCTGCAGAGGAAACCGCGGCTGCTATTGACGCGATTATGAACAGCGTGCTGAAGGCACGCGGCCGACGCACGCACTGAGCCAGAACGAAACTACCGTTTGCTGCAACAACTGCGGACGAAAGCGTGGTCGCTGTCCATGCTATCATTGATGGCGACTACGCAGCTTTTTTGGCACGCGGCCGATGAGAGTACCGAGTGAAAACGAAAATTCTGTTTGCCGCAACTGCTGTGGAAGAAACTGCGCCCGCTATCGATGCGATAATGGATGGCGACTACGCCATTATGAAAGCCCACGGCCAATGCGGTGTTATGCGCGGCAGTAAACACAGCAATAAAGGCTTTAAAGGCACAAAGCGTTCCGGCGTTGCTGTCATTCATGTACGATTTCCGCTGATGATTAAGGCGACGCGGACTCAGCCGCTTCGTTTCGGTTGGGCACTAGCGCCGTTCTTGCTCTTTTGCGTCGCACATTTGTGGTGCTCCTCGCTCGGCGAGCTCCGACAGTTGTCCGAATTAACTGATGTGCAGCCAAATACGTCCGAATTAACCAGAGTTTGATTGCATTGAATAATGCATACGCTGGCCGGGACCAGGACTAGTCCGAATTATCTGATTTTTCCAAATTAACGAGGGTCGAATTAACGAGGTTTTACTGTATATACAAACAATGTCACCGTATACGCACGATGCTGCCATGCCTGCGTTTTTTTTTTCTTGAGACTTGAGAAAACCGATTGCCCCTCGTTGGCGATTGCATGGAGGAGTACTGCAAATTTCTGACTCGTTTCATTTTTCTGATGGGCGCATGACCATTGAGTTTTCTTGTGTATGCTAACATACACGGTTTGATTACACTATGAGTGTGTGCGCCGGTTGCTCTGCTGCGAGTCGAGCGGTGATTCCTCCGATGCAGATCGGAAACCTAACTGAAAAGTGACCAAGTGCCGAATTGGAATATACAGTGGAATCTCGATGATACGATCACAGCTAATACGAACTTCCGGATAATACGAATTTTTCTGTGGTCCCGGCCGAGCCCCATTATTTTGCAACGTGCTAGAGAATGGTTGTTACGAATCTATTTTCGACCCGTGTCGGTTGATACGAATAAACGCCGCCCCACCAACGGCCGCGAAAGAGAACAGCGCGCAGTCACGCGCTTTCTCCCTTTCTCTTTTGGTACGGAGGCGCGGACGCGGCGCCGGACAGGGCGGAGCCCGCGACTGGGCGCGAAGAGTTTGAAGCGGTGGCGCTTTTGTTGCTTTTCCCCATGCAGGCGTTGGGAAGCGCGGCCGCTGCAGCGAGCGAAGGTTCATTCGGTCTTTCGCTTCAACGGAAACCGAGCGGCGTAAGAACAGCGCATACAAAGGTCTGAGCCGTGTGGAGATCGCTTTCAAGATACGGTGCGTGCGATAACACCTACAGCCGGCGCAAAGTACAAGAACGCATTTGTTGGCAGATTAGAAGCTGCTCCCCCCCCCCCCCCTCTTTCCCTCCCGCGCTGCCTTCCCGCTTTGCTCCTTCGCGTGGCAGATTGCGTCGCCAGTTACCCTTGCGCCCGGTTGCAAGATACGCATTTGGTGCTGCAGCACAGCGTCGCCCCCCTTTCCCTCCCATACCCCCCACGGCCTTTCGCGCAACGGAAGTTGCGTTTGCTCTGGGCTGTGCGTTTGCGAGTGAAAGCGCGTCCCCCGCGCGCTTTCACTCGCACATACGGCGCGGCGACGATTTTATCGCCCTTGGACTCATGCTCCACGTCTCCCCATCACCCTCGTTGATCTCCTCTCCCATCGTTGGGCGCACCTCGTTGAGAAGTGTGCTCGCTACTGCCCTTGTCAACGAGATTTTTCCGCGGAAGCCGGATTATAACCGGTATTTCGTCTCACGTGGCTGCATTCTAAGCGGTATGCATATACATGGATTTCTATTGGAGGGTAAACGGGAGTCGGAAAAGGCCGCGTTGTAGCCAGTTCTGCACTATTAACGGTTACGTTACAAGTGGTGTATAGGCACCGGGTGTGGGATGAATTTGGAACGGTGGCACCTATATGTGGCTGCGCCGTGAATGTAATGGCATGTGGCAGCCGGGCCGCGCGCAGCAGGCGCTGCCGTGAAACCAAGTCTGATCAAACATATTGCGTTTTTGGGTGCACCAACAGTTACTGAAACATGACTGAAGCCGGTTAGGCCATTCAATTCAATCGTTGTTCATCGCGGCATCGCGTTTTTCAGGCGGAAAGTCTGTGTATGTGCGGTCTGTAGGCAACAGCGTGTACAGTGCTCAGCAATTGAAACGCGATACTCGAATCACATGGTCGCCAGCGCTTTTTGCACTGACTGTAAGCGCTGGGGACGCCAAACTGATGCATTGTGGTGTAGAGTGAAAGCGAGAACCTTCGTAACGCATTATGACTGCATTTCGTCCCACGGCGCTCACCTGTGGCGTGAAAAAAAAAAAAAAAAAAAAACGGCAGCAGCCGCGCGCTGCCAGCGCTTCAATCGCTGGGCACTGTACATTTCCGACGCTGATTTGCTATGGTCTAGTTGTTAACGTTAATAAAAGAGCAGTTCATACGCAAGAGCTTCGTGTCCCACTTGCCTGTCTTCGCCTCCGCAGTGTAACGGCTGCGGAGCTTGGGCACCGAAGGCGAACACTCAGATTTGTTGTCATTTTGCCGTCTTATCAGTGTATCAGCCTTCCTTTTAATGTACATTTTCCTTCCTAGCAATTCCCAACTCTGGTTGAGTCCGGCAAATGACTGTGCTGTGCATCGATGGCAAACGCCAATGCAGTGGCGTGTTCACACTCGCCACCACTGACGGCTCCCGTCGCGCTAAGCTATATAAAATGGGCCATGACAGAAGACTAAGCTAGTTTATAAGCAATTGAGAATGGGGAAGCATTGCAAAGATAAAAGAACTACAACGGACAGAGAATGACTGACACATGTGCGATCGGCGAAGCAGCTAAAGAAACAGAATAAGGAAGATGTATGTCTTCTTTTTTTTTTCTCTGTCCATAATTGTTGTGTTCTTCGCCTATTTACATGATTAAATACGCGAGAATGTTAACGCACACAGCAAAATAACATCTGGAATATAACTGCTGGAGTTCCACGTCTTAGCTTGCCGCGGTGAGCTCCGTTCGCGTGGTGCATTTGCATCGCAATTTGCGCTCGTTTTCTGCTTTATATACTACCTGATGCCACGAATGTGATCTGCCTCGTACAAGTGACGACCTTTCTCAAAAGCAGACACACAAAAATGCGTTTTCCGGTGCGTCAGCCCTTAAAACCCGCAGTGCCGAATCGCCGGAAGCACCGAGCGCCTTCGTCCCGTCCTCTGCTTCACATGCCAGTGCTCTGACAGGTGCCGTTCGCGGCGCTGTTCGCCAGCATATGACCGGCGCGCCAGTGGCGCCTTACAACGGCCGCCCAGTGCCTATACTGTAAATGCTCTTTACATGCGTGTGCCTGAGTGAGTTCACCTCTGACTCTTTAATTTAGCTAGCTTTAATTGTGTTTCGATGAGACGAATTTCGCCTAATACGAATATTTCTCATACTGCGTGAGATTCGTATCATCAAGATTCTACTGTATCTATTTCAGTGTATCTGCTTTTTTATTCGAAGTATTTATGCAAGTCTATCTGTATTCAGGAATAAGCAATGCATGTTTACCTTCATAAAAAATTATGGTAAATTTTGGTAAATTGTAGTAAATTGGGTCGCATTTGGCAAAAAAAAATTGACCCTCAAAGGGTTAAGATCCATTTGAACGATGTACAATGGGAGCAGTACCTGCTCAGCTGCCTCATATAGCCGCAAGCCATACCTATATGGAGCAGGTTATACTGAATTTGGTTTGGAACAGAATGAGCAGATTTCAGAGGCCAACCTTACCCTAGGGTGTGGCACGCCTGTGGTGGTATTAAAGGCTGGCAGTAACCGGTAGCCAAGCTCCTTAGCCATGAGCAGCAGGTCGCCTCTGTACCAGGTCATGAGACCATGGCGTTCCTGCAGGTATGAAGCCAGGATGTGACCACTCAGGAGGCCCCTGCATAGGAGTGCATCGAAGTAGGAGACCAAGGTCACCAATGAATACTCTTTGCAACAACAGTACAGTGGAATCTCTTTGATACAATTCTGCATGATACGTTTTTCGGGATAATACGTTTCTTTTTATTTTCCCGATAATACAATTTGGTTGGGTAATACGTTGCATAATACGATTGTCGGATGATATGCGTTATTTACTGGTTCCCGTGAAGATTGTATCAATGAGATTCCACTGTATTTGGAAATCATAGCTGTATAAGAAATTGGAAATCAAAGCTAAATTCTGTGGCTTTACATGCCAAACTAAAATATGATTATGAGGGCAACTATTGAGCAACTCCGGATCAATTTTAACCACCTGAGGTTCTTACATGCACCCAATGTACAATACCATGACAGTTTTTTCATTCCGACCTCATTGAAATGTGGCCACTGCAGCCAGAATCGTTCCCGTGACCACGAGCTCAGTAGTGTAATGGCATAGCCACTGAGCTACCATGACGGCTATAGTTGTATAAGAGACTGCAGGTTGATATGAGAGCTACGGCTACTGTTGCCACATGTCATCCTAAAAAATTAGACAATGATGCAGCCGTAACCATGAAGCTTCACCAAAAAGTGATCCCAGGAATCCGCCGGACCAACTCACAGAGGCCTTTGCAATATCGCTTGAATGCGTCTTTGTTTGCGTGACTGTACTCATCAATGACTTGGACGTTGGTATCTGGCATGGGGCGAACATATTCTATCCTTGCGTGGTGAATCGAACCCCCCAGATCTTTCAGCGTATTCTTTTCCTCGTGTGTAGTTCAACTGGCTGGCATTTTTGTATAATAGGTGCAATAAATATAGTTTTGTTTTTGTTTTGCACTACTATGTCCTTTGTTCCTTCAAGCACTTAGACCCCACAATATATATATAATGTGGCCTCTACCACAGGCGGACAGGTGAACTTTAACTGTGCTGCTTATGGCACAAATGACACACTCTCTTTTTCTCTCCCAATCTTCACACTGGCACATATGTTCAGTTGCTTATGATGACACCATGTGCATGCATACACATAATTCAATCTTGAATTACTTGACATGTAGCACTTTTTCGATGGAAATAGTGGTAGGCTCAGCCCACAGGAATGTGCTACTACTAGTTCAAACTTTCCAAGAAAACAAAATTGAGTGAAAAAAATAATTAATGGAGTCAAATTAACAAAAGTCTACTGCAGAGGCCTTTGGCTTTTTAGGCTAAAATCCATGCAAACGACATGCAAAGTGGAGAATTTTCTATGACACATATACAGTGAATTGCTTACCCAACCATTCGGATATTGGTTTCAAATACAGATACGACAATGTCACTGTCAAAGCTGACATCCCGGATCACAAGTTTAACAGCCCTTTCGAATTCCTCCATGTCACCTAATAGCTGAAAGAGAAAACAAGGCTTGTATTATACAAATTATTGAAAGTTTATAGCACTACACATACACACATCACAAAAGAGGAAACATGGCATTTCCTTTTTTTTTTAGGAACCGCTTCATTTTTATAACTTTACTTCTTGGCAATAAGTGTCAGTTCAAAAATTACTCAATCACACAATTTACATTTATCATGCACAAGCAGAATCCATTTCCTGTATGGTTTCTGTCACAAAGGTTTATTGAAGCTCGCAGGGAGAATACTTGAAACGTTCAACAGCCAGTTTCTCTTAACACTTAGCTGCAGAAACAAGAGAGTTACGAGATGAATTATGCATAAACTCATCGAACTACCAAGCCAGTTTCCCTGTACAGTGTGAACTCATTAAGACTTTGCAGATGATCCTTTCATCACTTGGGCTTTCTAGCACAGAGGTTAGATGTGGGCAGCCTATATGTAGGGCTCCGTGTTTTCGGATAAATCCGAAAAAATGCGATTTTAACGGCCAATATGACCCTGTTTTGTTTTATATCGAAAGTTCTATACTATTCTATGTTCTAAGCAGTCATTGATACATCGGCCGGTTTGGCCAATATAAACTTTACATCACGTCAACAGTATCACGTAGACCACACCCATCGCACATTTAACAAAGAGTTAGTTGCGCATGGAGTGAGAGATGTATGACCGCTCAACGATTGTCACAGACCTTCATGGATAGTACGCTGCTGTCGCTGAAAAGTGGAGACAGACAGTTGAGAGGAACCTTTTCGATGCACTCCAGTACGCCAGTGAATTTTTTTGGTATAGTGTTCAAATTGTGAATCTAAATGTGAAGCATGAGTTACCCCGCGCATTCGAAACCTATGCGCTGATTTTTAAGTTAAGTGTTTCTTGAAACTGATGACATGAGCCAACTCATGAGTGATTTTGCGAACTATCAGAGCTAATTAATCAGTAACATTGTTGAACCCCTGTCGCTTTGGAGACTTCACACTGTCCAGTGGCCAGTGCTTTCTCGCTGCGCGCAGAGTCTTCTAGCGCAAACGTTGAAAGGGCATTTTCAAAGCTGAGAGTCGTCAACAGAAAGGAGTGTGCTTCCATCAGTGACAGCAACCTCGTAAAGTATGATTGCATCTATTACAACAAGCTTTAAGGTTGTAATATGCACAAACATAGGTGTTTTGCATTCAAGTATTTGTGCTTGTGTGTATATGTGTTTGTGCGTTCAAACCTTCCAGACAACACAAATTCGCTTAGTGTGTTCTGATGTTTTCGTGTTCAGATATCATTTCATCTAAGATTTTAGAGTATTCAGAATAATGCAAAACTAAACTCCAAATTTCGGAGAATTGGGGATTTACGAGGAATAAACTCCGAATTTCCGCCAGAAAATAAACTACGAAAAACACCCTCTGAAATTCAAGAAAAATAAACTCCGAAAACACGGAGCCCTACCTATATGACAAACATACATGTACTTGCCATATGCCAAAAGGCCTGAGTACTGAATTCAGTCTCCACTCCAAGCATAGGCCATAGCAGTGGTATGTAAACAGCCACTATGTGGGGAAACTGGCCAGAAACTTCACAAAGAGCCCATTGAAGTTTTTCCACTGATACTAGCGTTGAATAATCAAATACTCAAATAATTACAAGTTTACCACATAACACCACTTTAACAATTTATTCTTATGCTACGTAGGGGCATGACAAGAGAATTTCAAGTATGTGTGATCACACTTGGAGAAAAAAAAAAAAAAAAAGGCAGAAAAAAAAATGAACTGTAGCAGTTCAAGGGATGGTGAAAAATAAGAAAAGAAAAAGTGCAATGCTGTTAGCCACACCATCCCTCTGGAGGCAGCTCGAACTATAATGTCCAGTGCACAAGGTAGGCCATTTTTGATATTTTAAGCATTCCTGAATATCCCAACTGGCAATCTCCTGTGCCCTTAACATTCTGTCTCATCCCTTTTTGAATGTAGGCAAGCAAGGCTTTTGATGGATGCCTTGCTTTAGATATTGGCTTGCAGTGCTACCGCTCTGTCAGTTATTTTTACAATGAAGCTGGTGCACAGACGTCATTATAAGTGTAAGGCAATCTGAAGGCCTTGTGCAAGTTTTGTTGGGGATCTTAAATGCTTGTACTATAAGAGAGTTTGCTTAAAGTGGGGTAGTTATAAGTGGGCACAACTGTATATGGCCATTAATACACATAAAATGGTCTTGAAGTGCTTGTGGGGTTGCAAAAAAAGAGGCCATGCAATGCCTTTTATGAAAGACGTGGAATGTGCTTGGTATGAAAGGACGTTTCCACATAAGCCTTTTCCAACCAAATGTTTTAGAATGATTCTTCTACAAATATAACTATCAGCAATAAAATGCTGCCTTTGTTATGCCCTTGTGGCCTTCCCCTCCTTTTCATCTTTTATATTTTACTTGAAACTGTTCTGCCATGCCCATACAGAATTATGCTTCCCATGCTCAGCTCATAATTGTGCCCTGCTCTGAGACTTCAGGAAGTCACATGAAACAGCAGGCACCCTTTCGAGTGAAACTGTGGGTACACTGCTGCATGCACTAGGAAAACGTTTGGCTCAGGCATTCATGACAGCACTGTCTAGAAACTTTACTTTTATTGTTTTATTTAATGAATTGCATTTATTCTGAGATGCAATATTTAATCATGTTTATCTTGTGTGTTCCATAAGTGCTGCAAGGTCCCTTGAATTAAAAGATAGGTCTTTCGTGCCTTCACCCGTAAAAACGCTTCATATAACGAAAGCAGTTTCAAATATTCTAAATTTTACATGGCTGCCAGAAACTTGTTGTACTACTGCGAACAAGCAAAATGGGCAGAGTACAGTGAGTATAGTATGCAAACATTATGCAGCTTCGTGGAACAAAAAGAAATGGAGTCAAAAACAAGAGGTGTGCTAAGGTGAGACATGTGATGCAAGAATACTAAGTTGGCCAGTTGTCCATATTTCTGTATTATACCGCATAGACAGACTTAGACAGCATTACAAGGCTAGATACCATATTTGCATGTATACAACACAATCATGAATGCAACAAAGGAGGTATTCCTGACGATTCAGAAAATTAAAAATTATACTATAATTATACTGTGAATGAACAATTCAAAATGCATAATGCACCCATGCAGGCAAGCACCAACAACAGTGCTTACCTGTGCAGGGCCAACTGCACATGCATGGCGTGTAGATCAGATTTTCGATTGCACTATGCTGATTGATTCGTGGGATTTAACATCCCAATGCAATACTGGGGCTATGAGGGACACAATAGTGGAGGATTCTGAATTAATTTTGACCACATGGGGTTCTTCAATGCACACCTAAATCTAAGCACATGAGTATTTTTGCATTTTGCCTCCCTTGTGACTTCGCGCTCAACAGCAGAATCCTATAGCCACTGAGCCAGGTCAGTGCTGGTCCTACAGAAGTTTCATTAAAGAGGATTCTTGACAGCTTTGCACCATTGATACCTTCTCCACATTTGTCGCACTAAGCTGATCTCTCACTTCGTCACAGACCCACAAACCCTCTCACACATGCACATGTATTTTCCCCAATACATCTAAAAGTTGACCTTTCTGCAAAGCTCACTTATCTGATGGTTGATTTGCCACATTTAAAATTGTGAACTTGCGAAAAACAAAAAACTGCACAGTGACCATGATTCTGCATGTAACACAAGGAGCAATCTCAGGCAGAGAATTACAGGAAGAAAAGGCAGCAAAACAGATGCAAATACAGTACTTGGAGCTTATTAGGAAAGCTTGAGTATAAGTGAGACAATATGTATGCACACACACACACGTGCACACAAAATTTTTTTTTTTAAATATGGGCAAGCATCAAATGTTTAACATCTGTTGTCTTTTTGTCTCCCGTTTTATGACTTGTCCATTAGCATACAAGGTTTTATAATAAGCATCATGCACTGCAACCAGCCAAGTAACACACTAAGCTATGGCATTTGGGATTGTTAGTAATGCATAAGCAGTAAGTATAGTGTATGAACATGAGGAGTGGTGAACAACACACAGCGTGCCTCATAATCAGAACTGGTTTTGGCCCGTAAAACCCCAGAAAGACGAACAACACACAATGCTGAAAGTTGTTTACGATTCCCTGCTCATTCTTTGCTGTTGTATTGTCCTCTTCAAAAAAGGTCCATTGTGTCCTGGGTATAGGTAGACAGAGCGAGAGTTTACTACTAAATTTTTTGTAGTAAGCTAAAAATTTAGTTTCTTCAGCAGGTGGAGGCCATGATGAGTAAGAAATCCTGAAACGCCAATTATAGTCACTGCGGAGCTGCTTCAAGTGACAGAGTGGTCAGCCAAGTTCCCTGCGGGCGATGTCATTAGGCACCACTCCTGAGTTGTTTCTGATTCAAGCATGTAGCTGTTATCGAAGCCGAATTCAGTCAATAATTGAGGTTGAAGATGGTTTTATTAACAGTCTTAGAAAACAGAAGTAAAAGAAAGAACGTAAATTTGGAATGAATATTTTGACTTGTCTGAAATGTTGTTGTTTATGAAGTCATCCTTACGTTTGCACATCCGGTAAATGTGTTCTTAAATGCTTTAAATGAAGGTGCCAAATGAATAAATTCATAATAAATTAATCCATAACTTTTGTTTTACATGCCAGAAACCTCACAAAGATTTGGTAAAAGTAAAACTATATATATATTTTTTCTGAACATAATGTTTTGAGTGAACATGTAGAATATTTATGTCAAAATAAAGCATGTCATAGGCAACCCATACCAAAACTGTCATTCTCCCAGTTGCTATATGATAAAGCTATTGCATACAGCCACATTTTTATTCTATGTTACCTTGAGCAGGTGCCCCAGCATTCAACCTGCAATTACTCACCCTGATACAGACTGAACAATGCACACCACAGAAAACACTTTTTCCTTGCAGAATATAATTTAGCAGATAGTCATATATAAAAACTTAAAACGTACATACTTACATGATTCTAAGCACTTAAAAGTGCGCTACACAGAGTAGAGCAGAGCAGAAACATTTTGAGAGGGTGCAAGTTTCAAAAGAACTACAAACACATCTCTTCCATTACAAGCAGCAATGTCATATCCCTTCCTTTGTGGCACTCATGGAACAGAGAATGTTCAATGTGCATTGCCAACTGTGTTCAGTAACTTTTACTGACAGCATGTATAGGCAATGCAACACCACTTGCATAGCTTGTACAAATACCACTCTACAGAATTGAACACATTTTATTTCCATTTTAGGCATAAAGCACTCTTTCAAGTTGGTGTTTACTAGAGATTGCGTTAGCAGTTTCTAAAATAGTTCACAGGCTCAATAAAAGCAAAATCAAGGTGCCTGTGTGTTCGTCCCGAGAGAAATTTTGGAATTGTTTCTACTTTTTTCAGCTCATATGCTGTTTCCTGTGTTTATCACTGAAGTACACTAAAGGGAAGCTGTGGCTTTATGTCTAAATACATTGTCGCAGTGGAAATTTTAATTACAGTTGTCGTTTACTTGGAAGAGGTTGCACAATGATATTACCACTCCCATATCTTGACCTTCATATGGGGAAAGAAAACAAGTACAATACACTTCCATTAAAACAAACTCAATTAAAACCAAATTGTCAAGACCTGAAAAATACTGCTGAACCACTTGACTGGTTTCTTACAGCCCTAATACCAGAAAAACTTACTTTATATAGAACACTTTTTCAGTGAAATTTCTTTTCCTAGACTTTCAAACTGCAGGTACAACTATATGTTCGCCCATGTTGGTTCCCCAAATGTGATGCAGCTATGATAGGAAGAAATGACCACTAGGAAAATGTCAGCAGACAAGGCACTCTGCAAGCTTAGAGCAAATCTGGCCTTTGGTCATCATAGTTGGCTTCAAACATTTTTTTAGCAACTGCTTTACAGCATGCAACTACTGGCAACCACAGTAAACCTCAAGGGAAAAAAGGAGCGAAAGTGCCCTGCTGTTCAAAAGCCTTGTTGTGGCGCACTTTCGTATCACACTGCCATAATGATGTCCTTAATTATGACTCGGTGTGGATAAGCAACACATTATGGAATTTTGTGGTGCCGATAGCAAGTGTTGAAAACTGTTGTTGCATGCAGCACTGCACGTGCTGAATGGGCATTCATGAGTACACATGCAACATGCAATCTGGTAATGGCTGCTACTAAGACATTTATAGGAAATAAATGAAGGAAAGCTGTTAAAATAGCAGTAGAAGAGTTCCTTCGTGGTTTCAGTCAGCACTGGCACCTAAACCACGCAGCAAAACGTGCTACAGAATAATGTAACATTATTGTTACCTATGTTAGGCTAAAATTGTGTGTTAAGACAATAATATTACTGTAAAGCTGCAGCTTGACATACAATGCTACTGTTACACTTTAAACATTAACAGAACATTTAGAAGCTGAATACAGAATACTGTTTTAAGTAAATATATTTTAGTATGGTTCAAGATCAGGTTACTACCAATTATTTATGGAAGTAAAAACAGCATTAAAACACTGCTGAAATATTCTAGACGGCTCTGGGCAAGCTCAAGGGCTTATGTGTGCTGTGTTCTGTGGTTAAAATTAGCTGTCTATGCTAAATAAAATTTAATTAACACATATATTCACTTGTGACTTCTAAACCGTACTGATCTACATGGCATTTGTAGCCTCAATACTTACTGAGAAAACTTAAATTGTTTTCATTGGAACTTTTGCAAGCCTTTTCACCTTAAATTATATACAAGGACGTTCAAATGTAATGTACTTGTAATGTACTAATGTACTAACAGATAAGTTTGGGTTGTATTGTTGGCTGTAGTTAGTGTCTTTGTTGCACTTCCATTCACTGGAGGCTGTTAGCATTGTGTGCACTCCCAATTGGATGGCATTCCTGGTCGTGCAATGTAATAATTTTATTAATGTTATTATTATATGACATCTGTATTGCTGGAGGTTTTGACCAATGTTTTAGAAAATGGTGGAAAATGTACAGCAATAACACTATGGCAACATTACAAAAAATAACACTAACAATTTTACCTCAAGATTTTGACCAAACTAAAAAGTAATGTCAATATGATGTTTGACACCATCTGAGAATGGGCATTTTTGTTAAACGAAAGGTCTCCCTTGCCATTCAAGTCCCTTTTAAAGGAGTACTGACAAAAATTACGATTTGCTTTGTTAGGTAGCTGTTGACTCCATAATTATGGTACAAGGTCTCAATTCCATGAGAACGCCACAATTAATTAATCGCAGCCCTTTTTATGCGACCAGTTCGAAACGCACTCAAAGTGCAGTGTGGCTTCGGACGTGAAAAGGGAGATTGAATATTCACATCACCAAAAGCGGTGTCACGTTGATTTGATTGATTCTGGGGTTTTACGTGCCAAAACCAAGCGGTATCACGTGGTATCACAAACAGCTCAAGAGTGTGCTAGTCAGCCCAGTGCTCCGGGGTAATGCCATACAATTAGTTTCACCAAAAACTGCCAAATTGGTCCTTCCAATGGTGTGCTTCTCTTGGAAAACCAGAGGAACCCACTTCCCCTTGAGTATTGAATGGGCTCTGCCTTCGGCAGCACACTCATAGTGTGTGTGTGTGTGTATGCGTCAGTGGTGTCTGGTACTACGACACCAGCACATCACACATCAAGTTCCAGTGAAAAGAAGTTTTCTTTTTTTAGTCTGAAGCAACGCAATTTTTGTTTTCTTCCATCAATCTATCTTTATTAGCGACAGAACAGAAGTGATACATAGGGAAATACTTGCCACATGTTTTGAACTGGCCGCATTAAAAGGTAACACATTTTATTTGTTGTGCCCTCGAGTAATTGAGGCTCCAAAGCACAATTACTTGGTCAGCTAACCAATAGAGAAATAAAACCAGACAAAACTTTTCTGTCGGTACACCTTTAATGGTGGGTATCTATGTCACTGTTACCAACACATAATATAAAACACAGTGCAAAATAAGGCATATACATGGGAAGTATCCCCCATTTTTAATTTTCTTGCCAATTAAAGGGACTGACAACCAATTTTTGTGGTACCCATTTTTTTAGTGTAATGAAAAGCTTATAGGTCAGAGTGTCCAATCATGCGGTGGTAATGCGAAAAACACAATTTTTTTTATCAGAACTTTTCTATCTGCAGTGAGAATGCAGTCGTTCTCTGGAAGCATGCTGAAAACAGTGATAGGTGAGCACGATAGCGATTATACGCCGGCATTGGTGAAAGGCAGACGACAAGTGTGGTCGCAGGTGTGAGAAAGTATTATTTTGTTTATCAAACCGATGTTCCTGCAATTCGTGTTTTCAGAAGTGTTAAATTATTTATGCAATAATAGCTACAGTTTTTGTGGTTTCCTGTACAACAGCTTTTGTCATTAACAAGTCAAGGGCATTCTTTAGCCAAGCCAAGTTCTTTCAATTGAAACAACGCTTTACACATACGTGATATGCAATTCAGCGTGTTGCCATAGCCACGCGTGCGCTTTTGATTTCCGAAGCATGTTGTCTATCGATGACTTTAGCAAGCTCAATGATTTTAGCTCACACGCATGCTCAGAATTCCACGTGTGTAAAACAGCAACCATGTGTGCCGCCACGCATTGAGATGCGAGCGCCGCTTGTTAGCATAGATTTTTTTACTTCGTAATACACACAGAATAAAGCGCAAAAGCCTAATCATATATGAACTGCAGTTTTAAGCAATAAGCATGCGGTACTCAATAACAGCCAACTTTTGTACAGTAATATCACATACTACATCCAAAGTACCAAGGCTTCACCGCCAGTTCGTGCCACTTACTGGTTTTTGAGACTTTCATTGCCACTTTAAAATTAGAATTCCTACTTAATTTGCGAACAGCATGCTGGATTCTACCACTATAAATCATGGTCATTCCATGGCCATCAACGTTTCACAACACATTCTGGCCAGTTGTCAGTCCCTTTAAGACATGTTATCATGAGGCTGTAACTAGAAAAAATGCTTTATTTATACTGGTAACGCCCCACAAAGTTCACTCTTGTACACTTGTACCCAATACAAAATAAATTTTCTCTGTCCTGATATTTTTTCCCCCTTGTCACTTACCATTAATGTGTCCATGGTGTCCACTAGGGTTAATGAAAAACTGCAAAGGCAATAAATAAAACGGTCACAATACAGTACAGTGCAAGGCTCTGAGTGCATGTAGGAAGGTTGACTTACTTTCCCAATGCATCATCTATGTCCCCCCGATTGGCCTCCGTTCCTCGATATCGGCCTTTGCAGCTCAGAGGCATGAGCTCATCAGCTGGGTATGCATTATCCTGGAGAAATTGACCAGCACACAGTTGAAGTGAGCATTCATCTGCATGTGTTCTTTATCCCTGTTCGCACATTGTTCGCGCTGCATTCTATAAATGGGCCCAACTTTTTTGTTTAGGCAAGAGTAAATAGAACACTAACATGTTACAAATTATACTGTCAAGTGACTTGAATCTCATGTGCATTAAAGTTGCTTAGTGTTTGTCAGCTTATTTCACTCTCTTTGAACTTGCCAAAAAAAACCTTGGGAGTTGCAGCTGTTTTTCAAATCCTGCTTCTGTCCTCATTTTATAGAGACCAGAACAGCTGTTATTTCTGAAAGAGCCCACAGCTGACATATGAGTAACCCCTCCTCCTTTCCCACACACGCACACAACAGGCCAATCACTATACAAAAAGTGAAACATACATTTTGCAAAATTCTTCTGGAAAGTCGACTTCTCTGCTACGACTTCTCTGCTACTCTGCTTTATATCGCAGACATTTCTTTCCCAAGCATGGATGACTTGGGCAAAAGATAATTTTTTATTGTATCCAGAATGTGCCTCATTTCCTTTGTCGTGAAGCATTCTTTGCCTCATACCAGGCACTTTGCAGTAGGTAGGTAGATATTCGAAACGTTCAAATAACGAATTGAATAGTCACTACTCGTAAACGCAAATATTTTTCGAATATTTCAAAATGTTAACTGTGCCCAATTAAACATAAATTGGGGCAAACATACCATAAATTTTCACCCGTACGTGCATAGCATAGACATAAAACATAAGAACTTGCATGGTGGAGCAGGCTATGTTGCTTGGGTGGCCACACTTTGCAGTCTATGCAGCAATCATTCGCACACTCTGAAGAGTCATGCGCATGCGAAGACACTGCATGTTTGCTCCGAATGCTTCATTTGCACGTTTTAATAAACAAAGCTTCATAACGTACTATGTAATGACGGAGACTTGCTAATTTTCAGAATACCATTATGTGAACATCGTTTTATATTAATGTGATAAAGGCTATTCATTATTCAAAAACTACTATATTTGATTCACTTCTGGCACTATTTGATTCGTATTTGATTCGGTCTCAAAAATCACTATTTGCACACCACTATGCATCAGTTTGCACAGCAGCGATTACCTTAGAAAAGCGAGCATACGTGTGTACAGTTTTCATTAGGCCAAAACCACAGGGATGGATTGCACAACTAATAGTCAACCTTAATACTCTGTTAAAAGCTCAAATTACTACTCGAAAGATGAATGCCAAAGCAATTGACAAGCATGCTCCACCAGGTCAGCTTAAGAACTTTAGCAATTTCGGATGAATGTGAAATAATACTGTGGACCTTCACAACAGCACATACATATCTGTAAACAAATGTAAAATACTGCAAGAACACCTCAAGAACCAACGGAAAAGCACTGAACTTTAAGGGCAAGACTGACTAGTGAACATCCAATCTTTATGTAACCATCAGAGAGGTCAGAGAGGAACAACTGTGCTGTTGTAATATGGTTTCACCTATACCAGTTACATGTTTTACAACATAGTGTGCATAAGCTGGTCTATTTAAATTGATTCAGCTTAGTTCACAGGCATACAAATAATCAGAAACTTTAACTATGATGCAAGAAAGTACCCAGCCAAGGATCTTAGAATTATAACACATACCATGTAAGCCCGGTAGGCGTGATAAAACATTTCTTTAACTTGTTCCCTGCAAGAAGAGGCAAGAGTAAAAAAAAAAAAAAGGAGAGATTTGAATTGGTTGCAAGGTACACTATTTCCTATCAATGACTACATGCACACGCGCGAAAGCCCAAGTACACATCCCGGTCGTTTATTAGGATGTCGAGCACGTAAAAATTCCGAATTACGCTTGTTTCTTTTTCTATTTTTTTCATTTTAGTATCATATGAATTGCGTTGGTCCTCGAAGCACTATACACTGGGCTTGAGGTTTGAGATGCAAGGAGAACAACACATCAACACTTATGTCAACAAATTATTTGGCAAATGACACGCACAGACATGAACACCGCGAACGTAGCAAGTGAACAACGGGCAAACAACTGCGCTTTAGCAAAACGCGAGACGTCATCAGTAGAGAGACTGACAGGTGCAGGGCTCGATGACCGATTCAAACACATCATATCAGCCAGCAAGGAAGCAGCCGCGCCGAAATTGCAAGGGCTTTAGACCATGCTCTACGGCAATGACGTTAATAGTACGCAAGCAAAAGTTAATATGTGTTAGAGGAACTCACCGCAGTTGGACTCTCTCTTCCGTAGTTACGGCTTCGGTAGTGGTTCCGACGATGCACATCAGTATGCCAGCAATCGCCACTACCGTAATATGAAAAGATGCCATTTGAGGTGAGGAGGGATCGATCTAAAGTGTCTGTTTTTTGACGTTTTGACTAGAGTTATGGTAAGCGTGTGCGCAAAAATTTTAGGATACAATCCATCGTCTCCGATTCCCCTTCGCCCACCAGTTTCCTACTGCATCAATGCAGGGAAGCAAGCAGCAGGCAGCGATCTCACTAGCGATGAATCCCCACCATAGCTCAACGCTTTCTTTTTGCGTGTCTATGCCTCTTTAAAAAATTTTTTAATTCTTAAATTACCCATAAACTAAAAATATAAATGCAAAAATGAAATATAGTCGTAATTATTATGTTGTAAATACACGCCCTAGCTGGGTAACAAATGCAAATCTCAAAGGCCTTGCTTTTACAACCATAAATACGTCATAGACGCCATGTTTAAGGTTATTAGTCAACGTTCTTAGACATTATCAGGCTTCCTGCTATTATTTTTTTTAGTTATAATGGCTACTACACCTCAGTTACAGTGTACCTCAGAGCATAGAGTTTCCTACAAAAATTTTAGTAGGAAACCTTTTGCCTCACGTTTCTCAATGTAGCAAAAACAAATCTCAAAGGCCATGCTCGAAGGTCACAGTTTCACCATATTCACTGTCCCATTTCCTTGGAACGTTGCAGTTTGCGATGGCTGCTTTTCGCAGCTTTGAATACGGGCGGGACATTTCATTGCTTAAAAGCGCACTTCGTTTTGCGGAGCGCATTCTTCAACAGGAGGTAAGTATTCTGTGAATTCGTGGACATCTCTCTAATCTGCTGTAAACTGCGCTGGACTGTTGCGGGCAAGCGTGAGAACCTGCGCGTTAGCGCCAGGTAGGCTGCACCAGTTTGCAGAGTCTAAAAAAAAAAAAAAAAAAAAGCACGTGTCCTGAGTCAAAATTGAAACAGTGGAAAATAGTATAAAGTGTTTCCACTCTCCTTCCCTTCTGTTCTTTTTCGATACCAGTGAACTTAAAGCACACGACGAAATGCCCACGCGCGCGTTACTGTGATTGCCTCCGGAGCCTGCATTGACACGCTGTAGGTGCTGTGGTGACATTTGTTGTGTTTCTAAGCGCTAGGGAACGAGGGCTTTCCGCCAACGTGATGCCAAAGGCCCCACGTTGTTTGCCGCCAATTAAGAATTATTTTTGAAAAATTCATTAATTCTTGTAGAAGCCCCTGATGTTATGAAGTAGTTCATAAGTATGTGTCCTTATTAGCAAATAACATTGGCTCGTCTGTGACTGCAAAGACAGCAGAGGGCTGCTCACCTATGAAGAATCTGCGAACCTCTCACGGTATCCAATTAACATGCCTCAGAGTCTCTACAGCGCGCGTTTAATCTAATCCTAGAAACTGTGGGACTATTCCCCTTTTGATGCACATTTATCCAGTGACATTTTCACCACGAATTCAAGAAGGGACTGCAGGCTCCTCGAGTTCATGATAAAGGCTGACATTTTAGGACTCTTTAAACAGTGTTATTTCATATTATGTTTCTCTCCTTTATTTGTCAAGCCATGATTGTGGAATAAAGGTGTGCTTCACGCACTGAACAAAGCAGACGATAAGTGAAAACAGGCATGCATGCTCTGGGCGATGCTTATGTCACGTACCTTTGTGCAAAATACGGAAATGAATACCTTGACTATGATATTGTGTTTAGACTCTGGCATGATTTAAGGCTTAGGTAACATATTGCTTAGCAGTTTTACTTTACGGACAACAGACATCTTCCTTCCTGGCACCAAAAGTAATCAGTCATAGCTGCAGATGACATATAGTTTTGACTTATTCCTGCAAAAGCAGGGGGCAGGGGGGGGCAACCATGTTAATGAACAAAACCCACTTCAGAATTTAACTTCTATGCATAATTTCACCTCAAACTAGCCAGAGAAGCAGTCTATACTGGGCTTGTTATTGACATAGTATTCCGTACTTCCCATGGATGGTCCCCCTACAATGCATCCAACTGGAGTTTTTTTTATTTCATAGGAAAAATGTAAGTTGGAGTTGATATTGCTCAATTTTTATTTTGCGACCCTCCTGTGACCCTGAAAGGCTTCGGTGTGTTAAAGGACATGTGGGCTGATCATTTTCAGCATGGTTGTTGACGGCATATTGCCTCTCAGGCTAGAGAGCAAAAATCAACCTGTATTCAATTTTCGGTTGTGTTTGGAGCCCCTATTCCAAGCTCCTATCAAGACGACTGCAGCGTGTGCCTTAAAAAAAAAAAAAAAACATATATATATATATATATATATATATATATATATAAAATGAAGAAAAGAGAGTACGATGTACGTTGTATTTGCGCAGTATATTTTGCTAACGTTTCGGCTGGTGGACCAGCTTTCGTCAAAGCTAAACTATATATATGTGTGTGTGTGTGTGTGTGTGTGTGTGTGTATGTGTGTGTGTGTGTGTGTGTGTGTGTGTGTGTGTGTGCAGATTTAACACACTTGTTGGAATCTATGTGAAGAGGAAGGGTGTTGCTAGCTGCGTATGAACCTAGCCTTACAAAAGCTGCCAGCAATTGCTCCATTTGAGTGCTGCTTATCAAGGGCGTTAGTCATGCCTGCCGCAATACATGCGGGGACTAACAGTGAGGACGGAGTTCAAGCAGGATGTGATATGCTGAACACCATCCATGATACTTTCTCTCTTCGAGCCTGCCCAAAAATCTTGCCGTTCACATTCCAGTTATATATCGAGAAGGAATTTTAGTTGAAGCCAGAACACCTCCCTCCTATAAATCCAACCTCCTCGCGGGAACAAACTGTCACTTGCCCTTGTGTGCGGAGTCATTCTATGTTTGAGACCAGTTTTTAACACTTTGTGTTCTGTACCAGATTCAGGGCACTCTAACAGTTAAGGGTTAAAGGGGCCCTGAACCACCCTTCGGGCTTGGTGAAATAACATAGTCCGTGGGTAGCATACACTGCTGTGAACATCTCAGCCAAGTTTTGCTGTCGTAGGCGGTGCGTGGAGCTAGCAAGCGGAGCGCGAAGTTACCTTTCTCTCAAACGCTCTCATTTCAACAGAAGCTATGATCCTCACTCTCTTCTGTGTGCTTTATTACGTAATAAAGCACATTCCAATACGCGGCTACTATTGGTCGCTGCAGTCGGCTACACCGCGGCCGCCGCGGGGTGCCGCCACGAGTCCACTTGCTGTGGGCGACCGCATTTGGCTTACGTTTAGTGCGTTGTAGGCACCAAAATCGGAAGTCGTGGCGTCTATGTTAACATCCAAATTTAAATTTGAACTGCACGCCACGGTGGCATTATGAAGGCGGAGCGTTGTGGCCCCACCACACTCTGCCGTAGCCTTCGCAGTGCAAGGCATTGAAGGAGGAAGGGTAGCACGGCAGAGGCCGTGTTTGATTGCCAATAACTCCGCTTCTGCTGACCGCATTGAAGTACTTTTTGCGGCAAAGTATTTCTGAACTAGCATATTTTCACTTCAAATGTCTTTCTCCACTTCGATAAAAAGTGGTTCAGGGCCCCTTTAATGTCACTGAGAGCTGGGCAGTGCACACACGACAATGATGCGCTAAGTCCGGTCTTGTACTGCCAAGCTGGAGTTTGTACTGACAGCAGAGGCGGGCAGCTTCAGTTCTGCATAGTCTTTTAGTCACACGGTGTGGTGAGGAGCACAATCAATGAAAGTAGCTTAAGTAGGTTTTCTTCGTTGGGCTTAATGCCAACGCTGTGCACGCAACACTGTTAGCAGCCTCATTGTTTGCTAAGCCGATGTGTGAGGGTAGCCAGTGAAAAACAATGCTAAAACCCATGATGTGTAACTCTTTAACAGTACGTAAGATGCACTTAATACACTTGTCTAGGGGCAACAGACATTGTAGTATAATTGCAGCAGGGCAGCCTTGCTGTCTGAAAAGAGAACAGGCTGCGGCTGGTACGACTTCAGTTTCTGTAAGACTGCTTCAGTGGCTACACTTTCGCATGCTGTAGAGGACACGACGTGGTCCAGTCTGGCAGCCAATGACACCTTGAGAACAGGAGTGACATAAGCTGCTGCACAAGCTCCATTGTCTTTTTTGACAGAACCATCCATGTATCATCATCATCATCATCAGCCTAAATTTATGTCCACTGCAGGACAAAGGCCCATCACTGTGATCTCCAATTACCCTTGTCTTGCACTAGCTGATTCAAACTTGCACCTGCAAATTTCCGAACTTCATCACCCCACCTAGTTTTCTGCCATCCTTGACTGCGCTTCCCGTCTCTTGGTATCTATTCTGTAACTCTAATGGTCCACCGGCTACCCATCCTACGCATTACATGGCCTGCCCAGCTCCATTTTTTCCGCTTAATGTCAACTAGAATATCGGTTATGCCTGTTCTCTGATCCACACCACTCTCTTCCCGTCTCTTAATGTTAGGCCTAACATTTTTCCTTCCATCGCTCTTTGGGCGGTCCTTAACTTGTTCTTGAGTTTCATTGTTAACCTCCAAGTTTCTGCCCCATATGTTAGAACCGATAGAATGCAATGATTGTACACTTTTCTTTTCAATGACAGTGGTAAGCTTCCAGTCAGGATTTGGCAATGCCTACCGTATGCACTCCAACCCAATTTTATTCTTCTGTAAATTTCTTTCTCATGATCAGGGTCCCCTGTGAGTAATTGACCTAGATAAACGTACTCCTTTACAGACTAGAGGCTGACTGGCGATCCTGAATTCTTGTTCCCTTGCCAGGCTATTGAACATTATCTTTGTCTTCTGCATATTCATCTTCAACCCCACTCTTACACTTTCTCGGTTAAGGTCCTGAATCATTTGCTGTAATTCGTCCCAGTTGTTACTGTATAGGACAATGTCATCTGCAAACTGAAGGTATAATGTATAAATGTAGGTAACTCATACATTCTGTCAATGTGTTCTAGCACCAAATACCTTGCTTCTGCCACAGCTTTAAGGCGCTTAGTACAAACATTGGGAATACTTAACTGAAATTCCACACTCTCGTACGACCATGGTTTTTCTAAGTGTTTTAGTTTTCAGGGAAATTGCATGTCAAGTAGGCGAAGTGTGTTGAGGGTCACATTCAGTCCATCTGTGAAGTCTCTGGAGAGTCTCTGGAGAAGAGCTCTACCTGAATCAGTGGGTTGAAATGCAAGAAGGCAGAGAGAGGATCCTTGTTGCTGGTACATCAAGAGCAGCCGATTGTATTGGGACTTGGACGGCAATATTAAAGGCAAATGGAAAAGCTTGCGGTTCACCGCAAGTGCAAAACATAACTTCAACATCGAAGAAGGGTGTCTTCCTCAATGTGGGAGATGGACACCGTCCATTCTTCAAACTGCATTAAGGTACGGTTCGAGGGAAAGACAGTGGTACCTAGAGCACGTCGCCACTACATTCTGGAGTCAAGTACAACGCCAAGAAATCATGCATGATTGGACTGTTGAATCAATGTGTGGTACAGATCATCCTCGGGGCTCTTTGCTGCAACCCAAGAAACAACACAAAATGGGACTTGTCTGCTGAGTTAGTTAAATATACTGCTCGTGCAGACACAACGGTCCATTGAGCCATTACTGCCAGGTGCTTGTGTCGGTATCCAGATAGCCAAAGGCATAAATCATCTGGATATATTGATACATGTACTCTCTTACATGCACCCTTCTGGGTATCTCGTAACCCATCCATGGCAACGTTAAATAGCATGGGCGACAATACACTTCCCTGAGGTACGCTTAGCGAGATTTCTGTCATGGTACTCATCGCTGCCGCTAATTTCACCAGCATCTGCTGGTTATTTATTAGTATATTTATAAAACTTAAAATGTGACCTGTGACACCACGTCCATTAGCTGACCAATTATTGAAACCCGGAGAACGCTGTTATAGGTCTTTGATAAATCAAGAAACATGGCTAGTATGGAAAATCCGTAAGCATGTTGATGTTTGATGTGGCTTACCAAATCAAGGATGTCATCTTGAGCACTCAGACGCTGCTGCAAACCAGACATACATGATGGAAAAAGCTTATAATGTTTCAGTCACCATGTCAGTCTGACGCACGCAAGCTTTTTCATCAGTTTCACCATGCAGGAAGTAAGGGAAACCTGTCGATATGATGCCAAGGCTGCTCTCTTCTTTTTGGGCTTAAGTAGTAATGGCACAACTATAGCCAACTTCCACGATGATGGTAGATCTCCAGTTACCCAGATATGATTAAAGAATGTTAGATGTTTCTTCCATTCATCAGGCAGGTTAGCGATCATCTGATTAGTGATGCCATCAGGTGCCAGAGCACAGCGTCAATGCAGGGAGTCTGTGGCTATGTGAAGTTGTCCAAATGTGAAGGAGGTGCCCATAGTAGATTGCGCAGTGGGCAAGATGCATATAGGCATCACTGTGGCCTTTCCACACTCATGGGTGTTTGCAAAACCCTCAGCCAGTGAAAACAAGATCTTGTCTTTCAGCAGGAAAAGTGCACCAAAAGGCTTTAGTGGCCTAGATGGGCTGCCTGGAACATTGAACACAATCCATATTCTAGTCGGTGGTGTAAACATACTTAATTTTGTAAAAAAAGCCAACCATTATGTCCTGACCTCGCTGACCATTGTGTCCTTCTCTCAGGTGTTGTGTATTAAATCCTATACAGCTAACAGCAATGCGTGGAGCTGTGTTTACTTTTGTCCTATGCAGTGTGCAACCTCATTCAATGTTTATGGTTATCTACCGCAAAGGTCACAACTTTAATATTATGCATTTTTTGTTTATGCACTACTTCACTCATGAGCTATGCCAAATGCAAACACTAAATCAGGTGGATGCACAGTGTGAGACATCTATGCAGCAGTATCACAAGAACAAATGGGATGTATAATGCTTGCCGAGGGAAGAATAGGGATGACAGGTGCACCCACAAAGAAGTATAACACATACCTAGCTACATTTAAGGATTCTATACCTCCTGTGTCACTGTGGCACATACCCATTCTGGAGGACTGGGCAAGAATAGGCACACACCAAGTGGCACGTACTGAGCTAAACCGAAGAAAAGTAAATAAAAGAACTTGTTGAATATAATGGCGCTGTTCTATTAAGAGGTTGATGTGCTTTAGAGATACCTGTGAGCCGGCATATATATTCAGGTTTGATGTAGTTTATTTATTTTCCCTAGAACGGAGGTGCGCTTACTGGTACTACTTAGTCAATCAGCATACAGGGGTCATATAAGCCCGTTTCTTGGTACTTGCATTCGGTGCACATATAACCTTCTTGTACATATCCACAAATATATCTGCCGACATAGCGACTGACTTAGTAGCAGCAGCAGCCGCATCAAACCTGGGAGAGTGAGCAAAGAAAGTGCTCTAATAAACAGTGAACTTTGTCTGTGTGGTGCTCACTTGTACTATTGTGCCCTTTTTAAGTGTGTGGTCTTTGTAATATTGTGGGAAGGCGGAGGAATGGAGCTTCAGCTCAGCTGTTGGCAATTTAGGTAGCTTGCTTAGCAGCCTTTAGGTTACAGCTTTTGGATGAAAATGTCTTTGTGGGGTTCAAGGTGCAGCTTTTGCATTCATAAACTGTCACAGTGTGCACTAGTATCTATCATCTTTGATAGAGCGGTGCACACAGTATGAGACAAAGAACAAGGATGTTACACCTCTGCACTCAGAACTCAAGTTTATTTGAAATTGCACACCTACATTATACAAGCTAAACACCTATGGGACAGAATGATTCTAGTTATTGTACAAAACACAAGTAACAAACAACCAATGCATTTAAGCATGTTTATTTATTTACATATTCCTCACGAGCTCCTATTTGTAGTGTTGTGTAAGTGGGGACAGTACATTGATATAGAGCACATAACAACCAACAAACAAAATAAGGACTAAATGCAATAACAAGAGCACTCTTTAGGTATTATGCAACTTGTCATTATGTAAGAAAAAGTTATAAAACAGTTAAAATGAGATATCACTATGAAGTGAGCTTGGCTGGGCTCTTAGGCCAGCAAAAATGGCATAACGCGTGCTCACACACGGCACTCTTGTTATATGAAACATTTTGTTTACTCTTCTGGTGTGTTTATCTTTACTGGCCAATCACGAGGCAGTTGTATCAATGCATCAGCTTTTACTATATATTTGAATGGATGGTGCACTAGCAAAATGCTATTGAGTCAGCTCAGAGAAAAAGTGCACCATACCATTTATTTATCGTATGCATGCTGCTAGACATAGCATCGATGGTTCATGCATGTGGATAAACCAAGGGTGACATTATCTTTTGTTTCTTCAGCAAGGAACCTTCCTTCCTGAAATTCACTGATTTATTTACTATGTCAGGCTGCTGCCATGAAGGTTGCCACTGTTTTGGGTATAGTGTGTATTCTCAGCAACTTTGAAAGAATCAACATGACGAAAGATGTATACCTTTCTTTCTGCAGGATGCAAGCCAGTCTTTGTTTTCATCTGACCACAGGCACTCAAGAACGGCAGCAGTGACTGTGTCAAATAAGATACAAAATGCCGGCAGTGCTGGACTTGAATCAGCTGTTACCAATTCAAGGCTGCATACTGCAATTTTTGTAAATGTGCTTCTGTAAGTGGAATTGGGGCCTGTGTACATGGTGTTGGTTTGTTCTGGAAAGTCGCCATCAGTTTAGTCATTTGAGCTGAAAATTTGTAGGTTTTGTAGATGCACTCTTGTTATTGTGTGTTGACTGTCTTGCACGTCAAGAAAGGAATGCATCATCCTTGCTTTTGACATGCGCTTGTTTACATAAATGCAGTCTTAATGCAGTTGAACTCTTGCAGCGTTTCCTGTAGCACATGAAGAACAGTTTAAAAAAAATATTTACTGTTTATAGCTAGCAGTTGTAGGCAAGGGGTGAAGGGTCTGTATCAGCCAGCCTACAGTGCCATGCCCCTGATTGGTATAATGTGCCAGCATTTAACATTAATTTGCTGCAGGCGGCTGCTATCACTGCACCATCTCTTGCACATTAGACACAACATTTTGTTGTGTCTTCCATATGTTTGTTGTGGCCTTCCATATGAGAACTTTTCAAATGGTAAAGTTTCGGCCTTGCTGGTATGACACTTTTGTAGGTTATCGTGCCAAACCACATAGACAGGCTGCAATGACTCAACAGTGACAGTAACATGGGTGAGAGTAACACGGAGCTGTGTCCTTCCTGTCCCTATGGTTTTGCGCTATAAACCTACTAACCGGTCAAAAGCTTGCGGGACCAAACCACCTTAACCACTCCCTGGATTTGATCAACCAACTCAATATTTTCTTGTTGCTTCACGTATCTTTACCAGGATCCTGATTTCGACTGCGTATTTAGATATGTACACCATCCAAGCCAACGCTTTACAGAGTGTAATGGTCATATATTAAAAAAAAAAAAAAAATCTAGCTAAAGAATGCGAAACTGGTAGCTGCTCACAAGAAGAACCTTTAGCTGGACTATTTGGTTCATGTTAATGAGTTGCTAGACTTCAATGCAAAAGCACATGACCATGAAAATACATGCACTAACAGGACAGGTGCTGCTAACACGGGCTTATTTGAAAGCAAGAGAGCAAACATATATTCACATTTGTACACAAGCACTACATGCTGATAATTCATTTTCATTGCACTGCAATTTATTTATTTAGTTATTTATTTTTCTTGGGGCATAGAGCATTACAGAGAGGAGTGGGAAATTATTTTTAAAAAATGTTATATATAAACACTTATATACACACACACATATATCACATCATGTATGACATTGCATATCATATATCACACATATATACATCTGCAATCAGGTTAATTAACTTCTTCGGGTGCTATGTGCACAATTGTGCATGCCATGAAAACACATCAAAAGCAATTTCACTGAAAGAAATACTGATATTTAAAATGTGGCATATGCATTTTGAAACACTTCTGATTGGACCCATGCTGCAAGTTTGACTAATGTCTGTAAAGTGTCTTCATAAAATGAGTTGAAAGGTAGACGTTTGGGTGTCTGCTCTCAGTGTCAGTATCTTGTCATGTAGCAAGATCATGTCATTGATTGTTTTTCACAATACTTTAGATTGAACATAGTTTTCAAGGGGCCAGGTAAGTGCTTTCCAAGTATGCTAGACATGAGACAGTTTACATTGTCATCTCTGACATCCAGGTAAAGAATTCGTGCACGGAGTCCACGTTCTGTAACCTTGACAAAATTCCACCGAAGGACAGAGAATTTCTCAAACCAATCTGCAGCTGTGCATATTTTATGATTCTGAAGATACAAGAGATGTGGTAAAAATAAATTTTCAGTGAACACAATTAATTGGTGTCTGAAGGGGTTAAAGGTAATTCCAGATGGCAATCTTGAAGGCTGCAATGTTGGTTTCTGAAGTGACAGGAGGGGAGGGGCAGGGGGGGGGGGAGAGGCAGTTCCAGTCAAGGCTAGTTTTGGGGATGAAGGTTAGCATAAATACAGATTAGTAAGACTGTTTGCCATGTCTAATTTATGCTGGTGGTTGAAATGTATGATGGCTGGAGAAAAAGGGAAGTGCTGAGGACAGGATTGAAGTGATATATTTTATGAAACAGGCAAAGGTGTGAGGCTTGACGATATTGGCTGGGTTCATGGAACATATAAATAAATAAATAGTTGTTAGCAGCACCTGTCCCATTTATCTGTTTATTTCTTTGTGGTCATTTACTTCTACACTGAAACCTAGTAATTGATTATTTAGTCATAAATGCATCTTCTGAACATTACACTTTGTCATTGGTGTTGTTTCAGCCGTGCAACATTGCTAATTGTCAACTGTCTTGTATGTTAAACTTTTTATCTTGGCTGGTGTCTTTTTATTACAGAAGCCTTAGAAGTCCCTTCCGTGTTCTCCCCTTTCTTGTCGACTTCATGAAATTGTGCCGAGCACCATGATTGCTTATGTTTTCTTGACTAAACGTACTACCAGCATAAATTGAAACACAAACAAGAACTAACTGGTCAGAACTTTTGTTATGTGTAATTACATGGAAGCTTCAATGTGTGATCGCTCTGTAGCTGGTTTTTAAGCATGGAGTAGTCCCAAGTGTATGCTTTGACGTCTGTATTAAGTCACTGTTACAAATACTGGTGAACATAGAAATGAAACAGAGCATTAGAGTACTTTCAGAATTGTTTGCATTTGAATTTTTGCTGGTAGTGCATACACACAGAATTGTAAGGAGCATATCTAAGTTGTATTTCAAGGTGATCAAATTATTTGCTATGATGAGAGGACAGATGTCAGTAAAATAGTGAGCAGTTAAAGCTTTCTGCCTTTGAACGGCTCTATGTGCATTTGTTTTGATCATGTCAATCCTAATCTTGATTTTGTTTAGGGGTCTTTGGGGGAGGCGTCAAAATAAACTGTGCAAAGAACTCAAAGCTAAGGTCCAGTGGAAGTGAATGTGAAGGAGTATGCAAAAAATTGAGTGCATCATATAATTCAGTGGCATGGGGAACCACTTTAAAGGGGACACTAAAACACTGTTCGAACATGGTAAGAAAACGTTCCCGCTCTGTAGACAATGCTGCCGTGAATATGCCAGCCGAAAATGCGGCATGCAGCAGGGAGCCTGCAGTCTTGCCCAGTAAATTGGTTGCTCTCTCCTGCAGCTTTCGTGGTCCTCACTCCTTTTCCGCCATAAATTACGTGAATGATAACCCATGGATGCCAGCCATTTCACATCTATGGATTAATTCATGACTATTAATTACGAACAAAAGCTTGTCCACGCATGCCCGCACTTCCAGATCTTCTAGAACACAGGGAAGTGGGAGTTGTTAATGTCTCTTGCCCATCCTGTCACCTCTCCTTTGTTGCTCTCAGGCACCTTCATCGGATGCCAACCTTGAAAGGTTACCATAAGTGCACCACAAAGAGGAGAAAAAAAAAAGCAGCACAGCCCTGGCTGAGCGGAACTGATGAGTTGAGGGGGAATGCGGAAGTAAACATTTTGTTGATTGTATCGTCCACATTAGGTCCTTTTTAGAAAAACTGTCTTTGGGAATATATAACTGAAAGCCATTGCACTCACTCCAGCGTGTTTCTCAGGTTTGAAGAAATGTGTTTCAGTGCTGGTTTAAGCAGTATGAATTGTTTTCTGTATGACTTCGTCAGTCTCCAGCATTCTGGGTTTTCCACACACCACGTCTCTATATTTTGTGTTAATGCTTGTTAAAAAAAGTGGTAACCAGGTGTTATAGATGATGAAATTTCTCTATGATGTGCATTAGTTCATTTGTGTATACAAATAATGAATTATATGATTTCCTGAAAGTATTTGTTTTTCTTGCTTGCATTGTGCATTTTTTTTTTTTTTTTCATTAAAAAGATAAATTTCTTCTCTACTTTTATGGTTCCTGGGGAAGGGGGACATCGAGCCTGACATGTCCTCTCCAGCATAACATATATGTCACCTCTATTGTAAGCCTTGTCACCCTCCACAGTTTATCGTCAGTAAAATGGGCTTTGCACAACATGTCAATGGATTCAAATTCTACCCCAACCTGCTACACTTTATTGTCGGAGCTTGTATGTACACCCGGCGACAAAATATTACGATGTATGAAATGTGAGAAAAATCTGAATATCTCCGCAGCCTGTAGCAGTAGCCAGTAAAACTGTATACGACTATGTTAGCATATTCTAGTCGAAGCCCGAAATGCAAATACCAGGCTGTGTTGTGAGGCTGCGGAGATATTCAGCTTTTTCTCAGATTTCATGCCCCGTAATATTTTGTCGCCGGGTGTACATATGAAAGCGTGTGGGATTTACCTTTGCTTCATTAACTTCAGTGCATATCTGACTTCAATTCAGCATTGTGCTTGCACACTATAATGTAGCTATCAAGTCATAGTGTGTTCAGAATTGGCTTTGGCTTCGCATGTTCTGAAACAGTTTACAGTGAGAAATTGGTGCATGTACTTTCTTTATATTTTGCCATGACTGTTTAACCATGTGCTTTAGCTTAGTACTATAATATTTCTACTGTTTTGAAAAAATGCATCTTTTGGATCTTTTGCATGCAGAACTTGCATAAAAAGTATTTAATGTATTATGTTTTTGAAAACTTTGTAAAGCACTTCATCATTTATGTTTCACTGTGAAAAACTCAAAACTGTTGTTCTTAGGGCCAATGACTGTATAGGAGAGGCTGAACTGGAGTATTTTGAGTCTGTGCTCGATGACTTCCCACGTATTGGATGGCACTTCTTTTCGGAACTTGTGTCAGCATGTGGCTGGAGAGAGTACTTTATTCAGGTAATTAGAGCAGGTGCACTCTTATGCATCTTCAGTCTCTTTCATACTTCTGGTTTAAGTTGAGGTGACAGTTTTTAAATAAAAAGGATTGTCATGCTCTGTCATGGAATATGTTGCTTTGGGCAAACTATCTCATGCTGCAAGGAAGGCTGACTTAAATGGGCTACATTAGGCTAAGCAGCTGATTCTAATTTAGTTACTTTCACTCCTTAATTTGCCACGAGGTGGCATCCAGTGCAGTAACATGGGTACTGCAGCATATTTAACCCCACAAAGCTCAACATATTGATTTTGCAACGCCAAGTTTCATACTTCAAAATTCTGATTTAAGTGTGGGAAACTGCACAGGGCCCACAGTAACATTTTTGATATGCGGAAGGGACTCATCAGTTGCGAGTTCAAGCAAACCCTTTTGTGAGTTCAGCAAACCATTTACGAATTAATTACTATACTAATAAATTTCTTGTGTAAGTAACATTAAAATTTTTTTTTCCTGTATAGGTGTACTCACTGTGGCCAGAAATAAAGATTAACACGTTCTCATTTTCCTTGATGTGGAATGGTGTTTGGGTTTTGTGGGGTTAAATGTGTGCCAATTGAGGAACCTTGCTTGAGTAATGGAATATTAAATTAAACCAATCGGAGCTTTGATGTGAGGCGCTGCTTTGCTGTGTGTCTAAGCTCATGTGCATGAGCTCCTTTTTGGTTTAGTTTCAACCAACATGTGCATACTGGACTTTTCATTGGGCTGTCAATAGTTGAGCAGTCGCCTTTCAATTTGTTGGCTGTTCATCAACCTTTCCAGCACCTCCCTTCTCCATCTTCTTGTATGCTGACAAAATTGAACCTGATTGTGCCACTATAAAAGTTTATAGATTCCTCAACATTAGTGCTGTTTTTTTTATAATAATTTTTTTGCTACTGTGTTTGCATTTGTTGCAGAATCTGAAAACACTTTCTCCAAGAATTAGGCATAGAGTGCTTGAAGCAGTCCATGACATTTCTAAGACCTTGCCTTACATTTGGAGCTGCACAGTGTCTGCATTAACATGGTCATTGTGTATTTCACCTATAAAGGGTATGCATTGTTTCTACGTCTTTGTTTAAGAAATCGATAAGGTTATTCAGCCAATGTCACAAACATTCAGATCTTTAAAGTGCATGTTTTATACACCTAAAGTAGTGTGTGACTATGAACAAGATTCACTTTTGATTACATATCCAGAGACTTTACCAACAAAGCAATCTTTTCTGTTCTATATGTGGTGCCGTAATGATAGCCTGTGGACTTCCTTAAAACCTTGCTTCCCGGGCATTGGATGACGCTTGGTCGATTCTTAACATTGAGCTTCCTACTAAAATTACTAGAGGGAACCCTGGCACTGCGACTGTTCAGCTACCATGGGAAATGATGATTAGCACATGGATTTGTCTGATCTTTGTGCTTGTGGCTTCAGACGTTCCTTGTGACGTGGCCTATTACGCTTTATCTTTCTAAATTTCCAAGCGCAAATAGTTTACTAAATACAGCAAGCCAATTAGTCACTGCCCACATGCGTAATCATTGCAAATAGTTGCATTTTTAATGCAATATTTTATTGAAAGTGATCAATTTGTAAAGACTCAAAGCCGTTTTCAGCCAGAAGGATGAAGTTTAGGCAAATTCATGTAATGGCCAATTATTCCCATGCTGGCTGAACCACCATACTTGCACTTTCCATAGACACTAGCGCCAGAGTTCCATTGAGAAATTTTTGAAGGTAACTATGGTTCCTATGGTGTAAAAAGAAGGCAACCAGATCAGTTCAGCAGAGACCTTGGACCTTCTGCTTGTGTTTCTCCATGTCTGTGGACTTTTGGACATGTAGTGACAGAACTTTGTCCCTGCACCTGTTGCAACACCAGTCTCTTCACGCTCCACTCTGCACACGTTTATAACCATAGAGCACCTAAACAGGGCACTTTGCTGGGCCTGGTACCTGTCACTCTGAGGAGATGCAGAATCTGCAGGGCACATCTAATGGACGCTCCTCATGCACTGTCTCTCCTTTAGTGAACAAGGTACAAATTTAGTAGGAAAACATGCAAGCCATGCTAGGTATATTTCTAGAAAAGACACAAATGAGTAATAGGAGCTAAACGGGTTTGCTGTGCAGGAACACACAAACAGTTTTCAGAATAAAATTTTGAAATGTTTGATAAAAGTGACTATGTACTGAGCTAAGACATCAATGTGCATAAGTGCAACTGTCTGTCTTCCCATAGCCCATGATCTTTACAATGCTCTGCCTGAAATTGAGGAAGCAGAGCTTGAGCTTTATTCTGAAGATGACGATGCTGGGGGCTTGCCTGCTGTACTTGTGTCTCAGTTTTGTGATATATCTGTTGTTGTTTTTTCCTTAGATAATTCAGTTTTAGTTTATTATTCATTCAACATACAGCGAGTGGATTACAGGTAATGTACAGACGAGGGTCCCAAAGTCAGAGACTGCAATGAGACCCTCGCTTAATAATAAAAATGTGGAAACATACGAAAAAAAGCTGCAAACAACAAGAACATTAGAAGCAAAAACTTAAAAAAAAAAAAAACGAGCAAGGACAAGCACAATCGCATGATATTTAGAATCTGGGGTTTTGTGTGCCAAAGCCATGATCTGATTATGAGGCATGCTGTAGTGGGGAATTCCGGATTTATTTGGACCACCTGGGGTTCTTTAATGTCCACTCAATTCACGGTAGGCAGCCGCGGCCGGGATTTGATCCTACGACCTCGTGCTTAGCAGCGTAATGCCAAAGCCATCGCATGATATACATCGTAACAAAAGTGCAACAAATGAAGTCAAATACAATGCTATAGTTACATAAAAAAAAAGATTAACACAATACATACAAATACCACACTGTACTAATGCTTCAGCTTGACTTTAGATGCATAAAAGGAAGATGAAGTTTTGAGAGAAATTGGTAAACCATTCTATAGTTTTACAGCTCGAAATGTGTCAATTTTCCATAATTGGAGTCAACTTTTGTAGGCAGCAGGAAATGGGAGTTACATGCAAACACACTGTTCATTTTTAATTAGAATTTTATAATCAATGGATTTGTGTTAAAGCTGTTAAGTAACTAATTTATTGAACACAATTGTGAAATGATAGCTGAACAAGTTTGTCTCAATAATGATGCTGTTTTCACAGTAATGAACTAGTATTTGAGCAAGCAGACAATTATACAAATATTGATTCATGTATTTAAGTTGTAAGGCATGGGTTACAAAACATTGTAAAAGTTAAAAATGCAATTAGTCATCCTTTGTTCGATCTTCAGTGAAGCTGTCTGGCTCATAATTGTGGAAACTTGAACGACTGACCCAAATATGTTCTGTTGCCGTCAAACTTAACGTGAACATTGGCAGTATATTTTGAACAGTCTTGTTTAATATATCCAGACTATTGAGCATACATCTATGGTTAAAAAAGGAAATTGAAATGTTTGCAAGGCAGTGGTACTATAATGTTGTAGCACCATCTGCACAAAAAACATAAATGCCCTCAAGGCACGTTCAGGGTCTGACAGCAGATACTTTTGCCTTATAGTTTCCGGTGCTTCAGAGCCACCACGTTTGTCTTTACCTTTTTTGTATAAGTGGCTTTTGCATTTTAAAGGTCCTTCCTTGCATGTTGGTACTTATGCCTGTGGTGTTTTCTTAGTGTTCTGTTTTTAGTCAGTTTATTGTTAACATATTGTTTTGTTTTTACAGGAATTAGCACCAGCCAAGATGAAGTACTTTCTGCTCTTTCCAATCTACAGGCATTGCCTTCATCAAATGAAGCTTCACCAACAGGAGAATGCCTTCTTGAAGACAGTGTTCAATTCCTTGTACAACTGTCAGGGAATTGCAGCTCGTCTGATATGAAAATGATGGATTGGGCTTTGTCACTTGTTAACGTCATCCTTGATTTTTTGCAAAGCGTCTTTGAACCAACAGAGTTCAGCCTTTTGAACCCTAATCTCTGGCTTACAAACTTTGTCAACACAGAAGAAAAGGCAGAACATGATTTCTACTTAACTTCGCTGTGCTGCTTCCGTGTATTAAATGACCTTGCATGGCCAGATGTTTGCCAGCTACTGAGCCATGCTGATTGCTTGCTTTTTGCGGAAGTTAAAAAGGCCCTTGTGGTCTTTGGAGAGATGTTGGCTCAAGAACAGAGCATTAGGCATTCTCTTTGTCTGACCCATGATTTTTGTGCTTCTAGTTTGATTGATGGAAATGAAAGGAACGCTTCATTTAAAGTTTGGGCGCATGAAGACCTGTGGCACTTGATCAGAAAGATGCAGTGCTTTCTCAACTCACTTGAAACTGTGAAGAAACATTGTGGAGCACAGAGCCCTCTTCTAGCTGGTTTGAAGGATTTTGTCAAGAAGTGGGATCATGAAGGAGTTGACTTAACTGTTTATGGTAAAGAGACTCAAATTAGTGCCATTGAAAGCATTCTCAAGGAAGGAACTATTCCACCTACTCCAGGTAAGTTTTCATGCATTTCTTTCTTTCTCACTAGGGGCAGAGGTCAAACTCTAAATTTAGCTCATTTGTGAATTAAGGCCTCGTGCATTCACTAACTCGTAATGTGATGTGTAGTTTGTATTTGTAAGCCTCACAACAATTTTTATTGCGATAGCAATTATATGGACACTTCAAGTGGATTTCTGCCGTCGCCGTGAGGTTACGTATAAAGTCCAAGGGCAATAAAATCGTTGCCGCGTGCCGTGTGTGCTAGTGAAAGCGCGCGGGGGATGCGCGCTATCACGGAGAGCGAACTCACGGCAGCGAGCAAACGCGACTTCCGTCACGCAAAGGCCATGGGGGTATGGGAGGGAGGGAGGGGGTTTGACGTTGTGCTGCAGCACCAAATTCGTGCCTTGCAACCGGGCGCAAGGGGAACTGGCCACTCAATCTCCCATGCGAAAGGAGGAGAACGGGAAGGCAGGGAGGGGGGGGGGGCAGCTTCTACTCTGCCAACAACTGCGCTTTGCGCCGGTGCGGCCCGCCGCGTGCACCATATCTTGAAAGCGATCTCCACACGGTTCTGACCTTTGTATGTGCTGTGCATTCGGCCACTCAGTTTCCGTTGAAGCGATAGACCGTACGAACCTTCGCTCGCTGCAGCGGCTGCACTTGCTAGCAGCGGCTGCACTTGCTAGCAGCGTTTTGACAGTGGCTGTCTGCGGTCATCGAGTGTGATCTATTCATGTTTGCTTGTGCGCGCTCACACCATGCTTGTTAATTCAGTTAGTAAATGAATGTGTCCAAGTTTATGCAGCCGATAAAACTACTATCCCTACTCCGAATAGGTCTCTACTAATTTACTATTGCAATTGATGCTTCACCTTTAGGGCGAAACTGATACGTTTTTTTTTTTTTTAAACAGATCCTGTGGCATATTTTCTATGTAAAGGGCTTTTTTTTTTTTTCTAAAAACAGTGCCATCATATTTTCACCTGCATCAATGGCAGCATCTCTTAAAGGTTGATGTCATGTTGACTTGGCTGAAAACAAGGATAAAAAATGTTCCAAGAAAAGCAGATGCATATCTAGTAATTTTGAAATACTGCATATCTGTAGATGACTCGTACAGATACACCACCTGCAGAGGAAGCTGACACACTTGCCTAGTGCCTGGTTAAACAACAGATTGATAAAGTAGGGTGTTGGTTAATTAAAATGTGATCAATTGCCAGTCTCTCATCAGTTAATTAATGAAGTTGGCATATTTCCATACACATCCAAATGACAACAAAACATGCAATGTAGTGCATTAGTTACTTGAAATACACGACCGTGTCTCATGGCCTTTTCTTTATCGGAGGTTCTCATGGAGAAAACATGTCTCAGCCAAGGTGCTAACATTTTGCAAAATATTTTGTGTTTAATCCTGCTCTCGTGGTTCACAATGTGTGGTTTGTTCTTGGACTGCATTTTGTCATCTTGGTATTTCATTGTTCACAGGCAGCTAGCTATCTTGGTTTTATTTTTTGTGATTTGATTGGTAAGCAGTATTCCCTCCAGGCTGTGTGCTGCCTTGCGAATTGTTTTTCAGCTGCCAAATGCTGCAATATAGAAAGCAAATATCATGAACAGTAGTGCACACATATCCGATGTACTACTGATTGTTGCACGATTGAAAAATTTAGAGGCAACGCCGCCTTGGAAGTTAGCTTATTAAAGTGCTTTAGCATAGATGTGTACATATTAAAGTTGAAGTTTTACTGGAATACCGAGATAGAACCATGAACAACGACACTAGTGATGGCATCTTGCGACTTTGTGTTCAACTAGAATGTGCTGGAATTTTTTGCTGTTGCACAACACTTTTGGTGGTATAAAGGACATTGGTGGTATAAAGAAATGAAGGTTCTATTACTGCTGCAGACATTTTGCAACATCAGATAAGAGAACGCATAGGCATAACATAAGAAATTTACATGGTTTGGTTGCATTTATGAGCATAAGATGACAGTACCAGCAATACTATTCTTGGCTCCATTGTGGTATTTCAGCAAAATGACAATACTACTCGATAGGGAAAGAGCGAAAAAAAAAAAACACAACAAGAAGAAAGAAGGGAGACAAACACGAGTATGTACCAACTAGCCCAAGCCTCTACGGTCTTGACAACACTAATATGTGAATGTTCAGGGTCTGTTATTGAAAATATGTGTTAGAGGCTGATATTTGTCATTGCAATATTGTTTGCTCTCCCTCTGTTCTAGCGTTCATAATTTGGATTGTAAGCCATGAATCGCTTCTGACACATCAGTGGTAAGATCAGTTTTTTTTTAATGGCTAGAACAAAGTTCTAAGGGTCTTGACCTGTGGTTCTTTTGATTTGTCCTGTGTTTCGCTGTTTAAAGGCTGTTTAACACAAGTTCTAAGGCTTTTTTTATGGTGGCATTGTAGTGCACATTGTTGTGGAATTGTAGAGGAGTTTGATTTAGGAATGCTAGTCTTGCATTTTATTTTTTGTTATTAAAGTGCCAGTGTGATATTTAAGGGGCCCTGAACCACCCCTTCTGCTTTATGAGCAAACACGTTTTGCAGGTAAAAGACAGAGCTGCAAACATTTCAGCCAGGTTTTGTAGTTAAGAACGTGGAGTATGGAGCTAACAACTTGTATGTGAAGACAGCTCCTGCTCTTTTTGAACAGAGGGTTCTTCCTCATCATTTTTGAAACTGCTGACTGGCTTCCAGCTGACAGCTGACTTGGAGTACAGTCGAACCCGGATATATCGAATCTGAAGGTTCACATCTGATCACAAAAAAGTTCGATATATAGATAATTCTATATATAAGATAAAAAATTTAATGCAAACATTGTAAAGGGGATTTTACTGCTGTTCGTTATACACAATAATTTGTTATATGTGGGTTCAATATATCCGGGTTCGACTGTACTGTAGCGCATACAGACGACGCAAGAAGGCACTTGAAAGACGCATACACTGACGTTGGGTGGTAGCAGCTCGTAGACACCTGTTGGATGATCGTTTTTGACCGCAAATTAGGCTCGCATGCATGTACACCCTGCCAGACCTGTCAAAGTTGATTAGAAAATGGAGAAGCAACTTTTATTAACGTGTTGCTGCCCCTTTGTCGTTCACTGGGAGTATCAGAGGCCCATCTTGAATGGTTGCCATAAGCGTGCCCCCCCTCCCCCTACCCAAAAAAAAAAAACAAAAAGAATAAAAGAAACGTAGGAGGCACGGTAAGCTGGGCATGGTGAATGGCACCAGCCCCCACTGAGGAGCATAGATAAGTTGAAGGGGAATGAGGAATGTATATATTGCACTGCCAATTACTCTGTTCATAGTGAGTATTCCTAAAAAAATTTCTTGGGATTACATTCTTTGAAAGACCCCACGCTCAATCAAACAATTTTCTCAAGTCTCAGAAGGCCCCTTTAAGTGACTTTGCTGGCAAGTTGTAGTACTAGTGTGAAAATAACATTAGGGTATTGTGAAATATCTCGGATTTTCTGATTGGTGCAAAACAGAGAATCACATAACTTGGACATTTCATATAATAATCATATAAATTTAAATGATGTATAAGGTGTGTCTGTCGTTACAGCCTGGTGTTGTGCAAGGGTGAGTTGCTTGTTCCTCTAATTTTCTCACGAGTTAGAAACCTCAGTACGCAGTTGTACTGTCAGTACCCAACCTCATTTAAAGAATATCATACTTTACCATGTATATTTCTTGCTCTCCCAGGATCTGTGATATACTGAATGACCATTTGAACCTGTTAAGTCATCCAGAACTTTTTCATCGCCTGTGCCGAGCCGCTTTGTGCAGTGATGCAAACACATGCATAAAAAAGGTGCCAGAGAAAATTTTTCTCTAGCTTTGTTTTCTCTGCATGCTTTTGTTGCATAGCTAGCAACATGTGAATGTGCTGCCATGATGCTCTAGCTCCTAAAAGGGGCACTAAAGACGGTGTTGTATTTCATCTAAACTGCTTCAAAAAATTGAATCCAGTGTCTGTACAACACATTCTATGAGTTTGAGCCCATTAGATAGCATGTTTCTAAATAATTATGGGTAGAAAAATGGCTATTTTTATCTCTCGCACGCCTTCTTGATGATGTGCAATATAACTACTAATGATATTCATTACAGTAGGCATTGGCAGTGTCTTATATTGCTTTCAACTTAGCTTGGCTGTGTTGTGTGAGCTTGGGGACAATGGGGGGAAACACTGGGATTGGTGCACATTTTTTTAAAAGCGATTTCTTTGCCTCTTTCCCACACTTTGCGGGTGCTACTTGCTCGTTGTCGGCTGCTGCTGTCTTGCTGATTATGCCGTGTGGCACTGGATGTGTGAAAGGGGCCCTGAAACACTTTTCATCGAAGTCGAGTAAGGCATTTGAAGTGAAAATAGACTGTTTCAGAAATACTTTGCCACAAAAAGTACTTCAATGCGCATAGGCGGAAAGCGTAAAGTTTTCATTTTTCCGGGGGGGGGGGGGGGGGTCGACCAGCTTTCCGAAACCCACCCATGTATATATATATATACCCTTTGCTAACAATTTCCTCTTTCTCACTTTATGGCGAAAGCAATTATATCGACACTCCAGGCATATTTTCGCTGTTGTCGTCGCCGTGATGTTCCCAATAAATCCAAAAGCCATATACTTGAGCGACCCATACACTGTGGGTGTGGGAAAAAGCACGTAACAGTGAGCCAAAAAGAATGCCGGCTTGATGGGCATTATCTTCCCCCGCGCTCAATATTCGGGTTAGTTGTAGGTCACGCAATCAAACGCGAATGGGAAGGAGAGCACGCGTCTTCTCCTCTAGCCACGGAGTAGGATAAGACAGGAGCGCCGACTCCGCTCGTCTGGAAGGGACACATTCTGCAACGCCGACTCCTGCTTCACGGCGTGTTCGCCAGACGGCGCTACGAATGATGAAAAACTCTGCAGTAGAGAGGCGGGCCCAACAAACCGAAGGAGCAAAGGCGCGGGGACTCTCACGCGGCATCTGCTTGCCTATCCGTTTCGTCGTCTGCTCCACGCACTGCCCTGACGCCTGTAGCGTACATAGCTCTTGCGGTTCACGGAGTGACGTTAGCAGGAGGAACAAGTCATGTATAATTTAATTTAATCTATTTTATACAGGCCAAATGCAGGGCATTTGTCAGGTGGCCTACATGGAACTTTACAAGGCACAGGAACAGAAAATAAACAAATTACGGAAACTAAGACGGAAAGAAAAACTATAGCAAATGGTAAGGCGATATAATGGCAGTTCGGGTGGTCTCAAGCAATGACAGACGACAGTGAAAAGAAGTTTTTATGCAAAAGCTGACGTTTATCGCTCTTTTTTTATCTGAGCACGCATCAAGTGCTAAGATGCTTCGCTTGCTTCTTTGTTTCTCGTGGTGCTTTTCTTGTCGCCCGATTATCTTGCGAGCAGAATCCCCACATTCTCATTAAACATAATAATTGGGAATTCCTGCCAGTGTTTCCTGCTTATTATTTTGCAAGAGAAGCTCTGATTATGTGTCTGTATAATTAGGGGAATCATCTCGAAGGCGAGGCTGAGAATTTACAGGGTAGCTAGCCGGTATTTACACTGGCCAGCCTCCTTGTCTTTCTTTCCCTTTCTCTCTCTCTCTCTACATTACGGCATGTCTCTGGACAAGGAAAGACACCTGCACTGTGTGTAGTTGTAGACAAATTTAAATTGAGCTCCTCTCGTCCTTCCACATTGGCGTCTTCTGGTTCTTCCTGGCATTCAGCATCATTGAGCTACGCCAGGCTTCCCTAAACAAATTGAAAGAACGGCTCCGCTTCGAAGTCGAGGCACTTGCTTTACATCTAGTAGGACATCGCCTTTGTCTTTGCTGAAGTAACTATTAAGAATAAGCTGCTGCTCGAAGTATCGCGAACATATTTTGTCCATTGCTTTAAGCGCTCGGTTACCTTCAGGAATTTTTTGACGCCACTGGTGCAGTAGTTGAAGATCAAATGGCACCGCGATGAGCGAACACTTCTCGCGTCCTTTTGCCATACCCAGATTTACAGCCGGGAAAAAAACACTGTCCTGTTGCTCAGTCTCTTCACGCACAAGTATCAAGATACCTTGTTCCGTCAGGCATGAATAAACATACTGCAGACATGGTAAACAAAGCGAGGAAGACGAAATTTCGCACCTTCGCTTCTGCGCAGATGTAGAGTGAAAAACAAGTACTTCTGTTGTGTCTTTTTGTACAGCATCATTTATCGTCTGTTTCCTCTAAAGACATCTAAAAATGTTTGGTATGCGTGCATAAAAGTGCTACCGCGTGTTTATTTGCGCTTTTATTACTTGTGCGCATATATTTTTTTTTTGTGTTTCATTGCTGTCAAATTGAGACGGCCGAGGGTCAGCGTTTGTAGCAGACGACACGCTCTACGGGTGCCGCGCTGCCGGTTCTGCGCCGCCGTCGCCGCCGGTCTCCGCCTGTCTCCGCCTGTCTCCGCCACTCAGCGCATGCGCACATGGAAGCAAGCTGTTGAGTGTTTTCCACGTGCCTCGACAGATGGCGCTATGCGATGCATAATTTGCGTTGCACGGTTTGTCCTGAGCGAATGCGTTGCGCGGCGGCGGAGTCGGCGCTCCTGTTTATCATACTCCGTGCCTCTAGCCCTGCCGTAGCTGTGAATGACTGTGCACGGCTGACGATTATGCGGTCCGCGTGCCATATCTAATTGTTGGTAATCGTTGGTCGGTGCAATGATAAAGGGTGAGCAGGGATGGCTGCTACCTTCATGCGCGCTGTCTTCCTTGCCGGGCTGTCTTTCCGCGCCCCTAGTGTTTCAGAGTTAAGAGATAGAGGTCATTGGAGATAACTGATAGAGGCCGTCTGTAGTGGACATAAAAATAGGCAGATAATGACAATGAATCTAATTTTCGGAGTTGCGGTGAATAGCGCTTCTATACGAACCGTTGCCTCTGCTGCCGGCGTTCTTCATAATGCTTTCATTGTGAAAGCGAGTGCTCGAGGTCATTCAGTGAGGTGTTTACAGGTTTACATGGTCCATGCATTACGCTAAGCTTGCCACTTTAATTTTAGATGTTTACTACAATTTATATGGCCACTAGAACTAACGTATAGGCTCGTGTAAGGGCCTCAATTTCCTGTCGCGATTTTGACGGGCCTTTCATGGGACCGGGCCATTTGACCTCATTTTTCCAACTACGAATATGAAATCAGCCGTAAACCTACGCGATTGCCTCCTCTCGACATCCAGTAGCAACGCGCGAAAGTACGCTGTGCGCGACAATTCGCTGTTGAGCCCGATCAGAATCAGCGCACGGAACGCGATTGCTTCTCAGTTGGATGTCTCTTTTTTTAATATTGGCTGTCAAGGTTGGGGGTGCGGCCATTACACGGGTGCGATCCTGACACGGATTTACACGATAAGAATCTTCCTTCGTGTAATTGTCTTCTACTTCGCTATCACTAATACTGCTTCGCCTTTCCGGCCAAACTGTACTCTTTTTTTGTTTTAGTATTTTGAGCCCGAGTATAAGTGCTGCTGCGCATGACCTCTAGACTATTTATTCTGATTTCGAGTGAATCTGGCTTGGCATCATTTCGGTTACTGAGTGAATTCTATATACAAGGTGTTTCAGCGAACACTTTCAAAAATTTTTAAAGGTTGCCTGTGGCAGATAGCACAATTCTAGTTCATGAGCCCGTCTACTCGAAGAGGCTGACATTACTTGCATAACAAATTGAAATGCATAATTGACTAATTAACAAAATTAACCAATTAAGTTTTAACATATTAACTTATGCATGTTGCAATTTACAAATTCTAGCCATGGTGTTCGGATCCACTTGGAACTAATTCTCAGGCTGACACCAGTTTCGAGATATTAATTCTCTGACTTTGCGGAGAAATGCATTGGCTGGCCCTGATTTGATCCCGCGACCTCATGCTTAGCAGTCCAACACCAAGGCCGCGATATTTTGTAGCGATGCCTTATGACTTATTCTATACTAGTCTTATCATCCACTGCTCACGGCCGGCTGATCCCATTGATAATGCGAGTGGACCGTCGCTTTGACCACTGACAAAGCGCGATAAGCGCGAAAAGGCATTATTACCGGAAAGGCATCACTACAAAATACCGGCCCTGAGCCACGAAGCAACCACGGCGGGTAAGCACAAAATTAACTGGAACGCCAAGGGATTTCTCCGCAATGTTCAGGAATTAATATCTCGAAACTGGTGCCATCGTGAGAATTAGTTCCTAGTGCATCCGCCTTGCGAACTCCGCGGCTAGAATTTGTAAATTGCAACATGGGCCTTACGTTAATATGTTAAAAACCCAGTTGATGATTTTTTGTTAATTAGTCGATTATGCATTTCAATTTTTTGTGCAAGTAATGTCCGCCTCTTAGAGTAGACCAGCTCATCAGCTAGAATTGTGCTATCTGCCACAGGCAACCTTTAAAAATTTTTTGAAAGTGTTTGCTGAAACACCCCATATTTATTGCCTCTGTATGCCAGAGGCGATGTTTGCATCCCTAATGCGTAAATGTTGTAAATAATTAGAACTTCTTTCTTTCTTGTTTGTCGCCAGTCGTTAGCATTACCTACTGGAAAGAGAATCAATCTTGAGACACATATGACTCACGTGCTTTTCACACGCCGTTGATAGAAGACTCTGCCGAAGGGGTGACTGAAGTCTGCAGGTTTTTTTTCTGGGTCAAAAAAGCACGCAAAGTAATTTGAAGTGAGGTGAACATACATCAACATATTCATTCTCTAGGCATAGGCTATGTATTTAGTTGGCTGCCTCCTTCTCTTTAAAAAATATAATAAACTTTGTCCTGTGTATATATTTAAATATATTGTGGCTGTGCATTGTGTTCTCAGCGGAAATGAAAAAAAAAATGTTGAAGTGGTGGAAACACGGATGAGGTAGCCGCCGCTGGTGCTTCCAATGCGCTTGTCCTCATATGGTTCGGATTTGCTGAAATAAAGCAAAAGTATGAATTGAAAGCCGTGCACATCCGCACCAACAATGATGCCGTAAGTTTTTAGCTACGACAAAAGTGAAAAGGTACAGGCAATGCAAAAGGATCCTCAAATTATATGGGTAACAGAACTCTGGTAATGACACTTTAGGGGCAGGGGGGTAGGCTACGGATCGCCCGGGGGTGGGGGGGCTCTGCCCCCCCCCCCACCCCTGGGGGCTCGAGCCCAGGAGCCCCCCCATAGTCGGCGCCTATGTCAATGCTTTAAGCAGAAGCAGAGTTATCGGCAATCAAACACGACCTCCGCTGTGCTCCTGTTCTTTCTTCAATGCCTTGCACTGCGAAGGCTATGGCGAAGTGGGGCGTGGCCACAACGCTCTGCTTTCAAAATGTCACCGTGGTGCACAGTTCAAATTTCATTTTGGATGTTAATGTAAATGCCACTGCTTCCGATTTTTGGTACAGCCAGTACAAACATAAGTCAAACGCAGTTGTCCTCAGCAAGCCGCAGTGTGCTTAGCCAGTGGACTCGTGGAGGCACCCCGTGGCGGCCATGGTATCTACGCTACGTAGCCGACCGCAGCGACCAATATCAGCCGCATATGGGAATCCCCTTTATTATGAAATAAAATGTCCAGAAAAGAGTGAGGAACGTGGCTTCTGTTGAAAAGAGAGTGTTTGAGAGAAAGGTGACTTCGCGCTCCGCTTGCGAGCTCCAGGTACCGCGTACGACAGCAAAACTTGGCCGAGATGTTCACAGGAGCGTATGCTACCTGCGGACTATGTTATTTCACCAAGCTTCGGTTGTGGTTCAGGGCCCCTTGAACATTCTTGGCCAACCCCCCAGAAAGGATGTGTGATGGTGTGTAAGTGTCTGTATAGACAAGTGGAACAAGAGGCAATAAGTCAAGAAGTGTGCTACAGAAAATTGAAGAAGTCTGCTACTTAGAAGTGAAGTAGTTGGCATCAAAAGCAGCCGAGTGGGGAGAAAGAAGTAAAGGAAACAAAATGGGACCAGAAATGCATTGAGCAAATAGCGTTGAGCTACAGAGAAGTGAAGTCGGTATAAGAAGCAGCTTAGTGTGGAGAAAAGTCAAGTGAAAAAAATGGGAGCAGAGTGTGCATTGAGCGAGGTGAATCGGTCATCATGGCAGTACCTTGCACCAATTAAAAAAGAGCATTGTAGCTGCTCATGTGTCTTAAGCATTTTGTGATGGTACAAGTACTTTTGGTCTGCGAGAAACAGGAGGAAGTGGTGGTGTTTTTTGTGATACAGTGCTTGTTTAATATGTGGCAGCTTTACTCACTTAGTTTTTCACAATTTTCATATAGCAACAATGATTCACAAGTGAGGCATGTATATAACCGTACATTAATTTCTCGTAAATGAAAAAGTTTTCTCCGCATAAAATAGTGAAGAGGGCAACAAATCATCACTCTCCCAGTAAGTGGCACCTGTAACTCTCATTTGTTGCTGTCTGTGGTAACCTGCCTACCCTTGTCAGCGTTTGTAGTTGGTGAAGTGGCTGGTCTTAAATGGCTCAACTGTAAAAGTAAACTGGGCATGCTACATATGTTTTACCAGTTAACATGTGCCTTTAATCAGATAGACGGGGACCAGGTAATCTATTCCTTGTGAAAGAAAAGCCGAACTTTGGTTGTAAATCTACTCTTTTGCATGTTATTTGCAGCTGGTGCTCAAGATGTGCAGTGCATCACCACCGAAGTTGCAAGAGGCTATGTTGTTTTATGTATTTAGCTCCAAGAGCTTCAGTGATGACTCTTTGCCTTTGAAGCTGACAGACTTTGAAAGCCTGCTTACTGAGAAACTGAACCTTATCTCTGATACTGACTTGAGAATGGATTCTGAGGTGATAATTTATTAACTATGTTGTATATATATCGCTCTTTTGCAATTGGAAGGCACATAATAGAGTTGATAAGAGGAAATACAGACACTATATTTGTCTATACCAGAATAAACTGCTGTGATATAGCTGCCATGCTATTACAAAGTCAAAGATAAATCCGGGGTGTGAAATCTGCTTGTAACAGTTGATGCCACTGAATGCTCTGAGATCATGGAAAAAATAGCATCAGAGTGCTCTATGTTGCAGATGTGTGACTAGCTCACTGAAGATAGCTGGACATTGTTTTGTTACTGGCTTTTTAGTTTGTTATAGGCTATAGACCTGGAAGGGGATGTCAAAGCATAGGAATGTGTCACTTTTTATTGCATTTATTAGGTGTGATAAAAGAAGACCGTACTGTTGCAGTAAAAGCTTTATTTTGGTAGATAAAACTTACGTTTGTTGCCTTTGAAGTGGTTTCCTTTCTAGCTGCACACCACTCGCAATGTTTCTTCCTAGTATAGAACCGATTCTGGAACGCTTCTTTAAGAATAGCGAACATCTTCTCTGAATTTTTTTTGTTCTCGTCAAATGTGTCAGGACAGCATCTTTTAATGTGTAAGCATTCTAGGGCTACTTCCTTTGGAAATCTGTCTCTGTCCATCTGTAATGCATGACACGATGCACTGCATAGGTATATATGGGGTCCTATGGAGGTATAAATGAGAATGCCTTATGACTAAGTATGACTACTGAGATTTATGCTTATGACTATATATATATATATATATATATATATATATATATATATATATATATATGAGCAGCGACTGGAAAGGTGCTTAAGCATTATCTGACAAGTTCCACTTGGGAGTTCCTGCAGTAAATTTTTTTTAGGTGGACTTCAACTTGGGAAATAAAAAAAAAAAAGTCTGCTGGAGCCATATCTGGAAAGCATGGTGGCTGATGTACAATGGTCATTTTGTTTTTCACCAGAAAAAAATCATACACAAGGAGTAATGAGTGAGCTGGTTCGTTGTAGTGTAACGCCCAACTCTGGTTCGTCCACAGCTGTGGCCTCTTCCGGCGTACGACTTCCCTCAAATACTTCAAAATTGCAATGTAGAATTTCTTGTTTACTGTCTGTGCACGTGGGACGTGTTCATAGTGGATTGCTCCTTGCTAGTCAGAGAAAACTAGCAACACCAGCTTCATGTTGGATCGACTCATCCAAGCTTTCTTCAGTTGGGGCAATGCTTGCTGCCTTGCGATGCTTGCTTCACTGTGATGACTGGGCCTTGGTTTTGACGTTGCACCTGCACACTCAGGTTTTGTCTCCTGTTATGATAGTTTTCAAAAATTTTTCATCAACGCTGGTGTGATCAAGCAGCTCTTGACTGATGTTAAGACAGTTTGCTTTCTAGTCCTCGGGACCCAAATATTGCTACAATGCGAAGCATGTGGAGTTTATTGTAAGAATTGCTTGGCACAATTTGAAGTTGATGCCTACATCTTAAGCAATCTCTCTGATAGTCAAACGGCAATTTTGGAGAACCAAATCACAAACTGCATTGATGTGAACATCGCCTGTTAATGTAGAAGGCCGTACATTTTGGGGATCATCAATCGACATTCTTTCCATTTTGAAATCACCATACCCCTCAGAACACTGCGATCGGCTGAAATATTTGGGCCCGAAAGCTTGTTGTAGCGTTTCTCACGTTTCAGTCACAGTTTTCCCAAGTTTGAAGCAGAATTTCACACACACGCATTGTTTTTCCAAGTATTTTATTTTCACTGCATCAAAAAATCTCAAACTGGTCGCTGCACCTGTTTACTTAATTGGCTATAGCTCACTTATTACGGGCAGTAGTAGAATGATGCGGCAAAAAGCATTGTAGTATTACCAAAGGCTGATGCTAGTCACTGCCAGTAGCCACTGTGCATTCTGTTCCCTGGTTTGGAGGCTGTGCAATTATTCTGGTCCCTTTTTGACCACACCTCGTATAATTTAATGCTCATAGGAAATATAATTGAAACTTCTGTGCATGCCTCGTATTTTTTTAATGTTGTGGCAAATGAAATTTTACTGTGTCGATTATTAATAACTTGTAATATATCTGTCAATGTACCCATAACTTGCAGTGTGCTGGGGACTGGAATGGGCTTTTCCACCTCAGCCATCAACTACAACACATGTGCACATACACTGGCAGTGTTGTTCAATTCATGAAACAGCATGTGCTATGCACAGTACAATTACATGCAGGCACATGGTGCATGAGACATCCATTGTGTATGGATGTTCCTTGTGGATTCATTTCTCAAACCATGCCTCTGGTATTCTTGCCCCTTTCTGTTTTTGCCTTCATCTCTCTTGTATTGTCACCGTATCATTTGACAGAGTCTACATGGCTGGAGCTGCAGAAAGACGCTGCTCAAGGTCATGCAGCTACAAGTTTTTCTACTCAATTTAATCCAAGTGCCATACAAATTAATCCAACTGCCAGTCACTTTAACCCAGGTGCCAGTTAATTCAATCCCTACACCAGTCGATTTAATCCAAAGGCCAGTGAATTTAATCCAAATGCAACATACTTCAAAAGTAATTGAATTTTAAGCGAGCTATTATCTTCAAACTGTTAGGGGTTGGTATCTTTTATTTAAATAATAGGGAAAGATGTGGAATCAGTGGCTTTCTTCCCATGTGACCAAGGTGTCAAACTGGAAAAAATACTGGTTTGGGTTCAGTGCGTTTCGATTTCGTTCTGTTTCGGAGAAATAAAATTCATAACGGTTCACGAAGCGGTTCACAACACTGAACCGTTCGGCACAGTAAACTTATCGTCCCTATAGCTACATGCTGCACAGTGCTATCGACTTGTACACATGACGCACGTGCAGGCTTTCTCAGGAGGTGGAAGAAATGGGCTCCCTGGCACATGGGAGACAGAAATCGATGTTTTTTATATGTGAATATCAATGAACTTTAATGCTGTTCAGCTACAGCAGCCGTACACATAAAGACTGTCATCTTAGGCAATGTCGTTGCAAGAGTGTGCAGTACTCGCTGGTGGTGCTTTGACGTGTTGTCGCTCTTTTTCGCATTTTCTTTTATTGTCATCATACAGAGTACGGGGAAAACAATAGACGTTTATAGATTGTTCAAATAGCAAAATTTAGTAATCAAATCGTATACGAGGATGCAGCGTAGATCTGGGCTTTTAGATGCCGACAGCGTGGGCAGTGGCTGCGTGGTTCCATGCTGGGTCCCTTTCTTTTTTTTTTTTCTTGTTCTTTATTTTTTCTTTTTTTGTGTGTATGTGCACTCGTTTGAAGCATGAGGTGTGCTGCTTGGATAAACTTTTAATGTTGCTTCCATTGCTGCAATTTTAGCAAGAGGCCCCTTGATAAGAATTACAAAGTTTTTCTGTACAATGCGCAGTTTACGAAGAGTGCACAGGTATGGAGAAATTTTTATGTACATATCAAAGACAAACTTAATTAGTGAGGCTGTCTGTGTCTGCATAGGGTGGGCTTAGCTTCCACGCCTTGACAGCAGCAGAGCCAGTTAATTTTTCTATTTCTTCCTCTTCTGTTCCTATCTGTGCCATTGTTCCCTTCCCTCTTTGTGGAGTAGCAAGGCAGAAGCATGTCCTTCAGGTTGACCTCTTCACCTTTCCAGCATTAAACTATCTCTCTTTCGCTTCAAGTAATTACTACTGGGACAGGTGATGAGTTAACCGTGGCATGTGACACAGGGCGAATTCAAACTGTATTACATAAATTACAACTCCAAACTTCTAGTCTGTAGCAAAGAAAGAAGCAAGCAAGTGACATTTTGCTCAGTTTATAATTCTTTTTAAAATAAAAGCAGGTGAGGACATCGATGCTTCGGAGTGATGAACAAGGACAGTTTGTGCTAAACGCCACAGCGATCTTCTTTGCGCAATTGCACGTGGCGCAGTGCTTTGTGCTGACTAGACGCTGACATAATTGTCCAAATGGTGCACATTGTGTCCTGGGATTGATTTTTAGAAATGGAAGAGTGCGTTGTACTCTGCTTGGAGGTGTCAGATATGCGTTGAACGCAAATTTCTTGTGCCGTTCACAGTTGTCCCATTGCACTGAGAAGGTGATAGCATCCATTAGCGACTGAAGTGTTATTGTTCCAAGCCGAGCAGATGAACTATTTGTTCATGAGCCGTAACAATGTTCTCGTGGGATGCGCCGACTTAAAAGTAATTACTTCAAAGAATCGCTGATGTATTTAGCACCCATTTACATCCTATATGCTTGAACCGTTTCATGCCGAACCGGTAACCATTATTATTTTTTTTTGGTTCAGGTTCGGCTCAGTTTATGCACTTTTTAAGAATATCGATATGGATTCGGGTTCAGTTCTGGCTAGAATTACGGTTCGAATATGGTTTTTGGTTCAGGTTCGGGTTCGATTGGACACCCTGCACGTGACACAAACTTTTGGCTTTTTGTTTTGTTTTATCAGAGCTACACAGCTTATGACAACTCGTTGAAGGATTGCTAGGAATGTTAGCATGAGATTGTTACAAGAATTAATAACGTCTAAAATTACTGGTGAATCTCAGCAGTGGTTCAGTGGCCATCGTGATCTGTTGAACATCATATGATGGTGCAGGTTTGATTCCTGGCTATGGTAAGAGCATTTTAGATGGAGGCAAAATACAAAACACTCATGTACTATTCAGGTGCAGGTTAAATAACCCCAATTTGTCAGAAGGTATCTGAAGTCCACGTATACTGTGCCCCACATATCCTGGGTGTTGTTTGGTTGAATGAACTTTGTTTAGGAGCAAATAAAGCAGAAGCATCAGTTGCTTTCTAGTAGTCTGACAACAGACTACTTTAGCACATTAACATTCCAAATGAGTTCTGGCATAATGGGCATTTGACATTGACATTGCTGTTTTGATTTTATTCTTGCAGTCATCTCCAATATTAGTGCAGATATTTGCAGATATTTCGAGGCAATTATATATTAGTCAGAAGAAATTAAAATTTGCTCAATATTCAAGCCATTCTTTTTTTTTCAAGACCACTTCAATTCTCCTTAGTTTATGCTAACATTTATTAGCAGTTCCTTGCACATGAGTTGCCGCCTGCTGTGTCGCTCTGAAAAAAAAAATCTAATGATATTGTCGTGTCATGTGGGGAGAAAGCTACTGGTCATCCACCATTTCCTTTTTATTTTAAAGCAGAACTACCAACTCCTCACAGTTCCACAAAATTTTGCTTCGATTGACCTTTGATGACTTTTTAAGTGTGTTCTGTTTGGATTGAATTCACTGGCGTATGGATTAAATTTATTTGTGTTGGCATTAAATTAACTGGTGATTGAATTAAAACGAGCGGCTCTTGAATTAGTTTGTATGGCACTTAGGTCAAATTGACTGGCGCATGAGATTAAATGACTGGCATACAGATTAAATCGAGTGCGAAAACCTGTAGTGTTGTTAGCACTGTTTGAAGGCAGCTCCTTCATGTGATTAGCAGTCATGGCAGTGCAATAAAAGCACTTTGAGAAGGCTAGCCTGATGTTGCCCTGGTATATTGTATAATGGTATATTGTGAGATTGGTTATTTGTGTAGATAATGGGGGTTTGGTATAGGGGCACAATGCAGCTTGCCATCTAGTTATATGGGATTTTCATCAGCATGTTTCTCTGTCCTATCTCCTATCTTTACAGTAATCAGAGCTACTCAGGTTGCTACTCAAGTTTAATGTGTTGTGGGTTGACATTGTTTTTTACAGCTAGAGATAAGTAATTCCTGCTGTCTCCCCCCCCCCCCCCCCCTAATTTTTTCAGCATTTTTATTGTGGGGTATTGTAGTGTATTATATTGTATTATATTATATTATTTTAGTGTTGCATGTACAGCCTCCTCCCCCTTTTTTTTCTTTCTTTTCTTTTTGGAAGTGCCGTGTCTGTGCCCTTCGTTTAGTAGTCATTTGTAACATAAAAGCACTCGGGAGTAATTCAGCTAGAAAGTTGCTGATGACAGCTTTGTATTCTTGTTCTCTCTTTTTTTTTTTGGGGTTAAAAGGACAGAGCAAAGGTGTTCAGTGAATTTGCAAGCCTGTGCATGCAGTCTCCCACAGAAGTCATTGAAGCAGTTGTTGACATGGCTGTTACTGATGGGTGCACAACTGCTGTTGCACAGGTGAGTTCTTATTAAGCCAAATTCGCAGGTATGTAGGCCTGTTATTATAATCATGAGCTTCTTGTAATGTTACTTAAAGGTGCTCGCTGCACTTCTTCCTACTTACTTTCACTGCCCTGTCTTTTTTTTCTTTTGTTATGGCCAAAGTGTCTGCCTAGACTCAAGCAGCATTCGCTGTACTTAATCACTCATGAGCAAGCATGCCTCATCTGCCTTTGCTGCATGTACAAGAATTATATTTGGCTCAAGTGTTCATAACAGCATTGTCTTCTGACTGGGAATGCTTATACACCATGTTCAAAAAATGGTGTAGGGCCCCTTTAAAGGAAACGTTAGACACCTTTCATTTCCAAGTCTAGAAAAGGTAGTCTATAGGAAGTCCAATATGATACCAAAAAGCCCAATGCTCTTTTACTTAGTGCAAATGAATCATATTGTCATGTGTTATTTCATTGTTACTGAAACTCGCAAATGGGTTGATGAAGGTGTAATTGAAGGTGTGATTGTATATGCCTCAAGGCTAAGTTAGGCCATATCAGTGCTATTTCATCAAATCCATTTTATTAGTAGTCCAAGAGGCCTGTGCTCACTGCGATGGCTCAGTGGCTCACAGCGGCCAACTTTCTAATCAAGGCTGAATGCAAAAACACTTGTGAATGCAGCATTGGGTGCATGTTAAAGAACCCCAGGTTGAACCTCTGTGTTGCTTTGAAATGTTGAATCAATCCATTAATCAAACGATCAATCAATCAATCAATTACGGGGGCTCATACTTTTGTGATTGTTCTTGGGAGTGCAATTTGCCGCACTGCAATTGCTGCACATACCACTTATGGTGTATTATTTGTCTCAAGCATGATCAAGTTTTGTGTTTAGTCTATGCAGAAGTAAACCATATACATATACAGTGTAATTATTTTTCCCAGATTAGATACAGGAGTTCATTTTATATTCTAAAGAAAAAGTTCTTTTCTTCAATTAATGGGCATAAAGTTAAAAAAAAAGAAAACTAAAGTTTGTCAAGCAAGTGGTGCCAATGTGGTGCAATACAAATGACTGCACAAGCCAGATTTAGTGACTAGACACAGTAGAGATGATGTGATTGCCATATGCTCTCTGCCCCAAAATGCAGGAGATTTGAGAATTTGCATCTGAATGCCTAATAAACCATTGCATTTTAGGGTGCTTGAATCGGTGTCAAACTGAACCTAAACTTGAACCAATATTCTCGGATAGTACTTGAAGCAAACCTGAAAAAAAAGAAAAAGAGAAAGGTTGCTGGTTCAGAACGAAGCAGTTCAAGAATTTTGGGTGCTAATGAGTGAAGAAATTCTTTAGGCTAAACAAAACAGCTTTCCTTTTACAGTTGGCCCACCCCACTTTAGCCTGTTCTTGCAAGACAGGTTGTGTGTGCCAGTTGAGATAGATGCTGTGTATATTGTTGTTTATTAAATTCTGGGGAAATAGGCCACTGAAAGGCCAGCTATCCCACTCGTCAAAAGTCAACTCTAGCAACTAAGAAATGTAAAAAAAAAAGGAACAAGACAGAAATTCTGGGCACCTTGGTTGAGGCATTTGCCGTTCCAAACTCATGCCATGCTAGCTGGGGTCCATGACAAACATTTTGCCAGGGCCTTTGCAGGATCACCAATTGTCTTGAAACATTGTGGTTTGGCTGTTAACTGAGGCCACACCAGCCAAAAAACGAAATGGGCTTCGCGCAGTCTTCGCGGCGGCGCCACTAGATGGCACCGAGCATTCTTAAGGAAGCGTGAAAGTGGAGTCCCGCTGCAGTACAAGGCCTCATTGAGACATGCAAAATCACTTCAAATTAGTCCATGTTTGAATTACATGATATACAGTAAAAGCTCGATGATACGATCACGGCTAATACGAATTTCCGGATGATACGAATTTTTCTGTGGTCCCGGCCGAGCCCCATTACTTTGCAACGTGCTAGAGAACGGTTGTTACGAATCAATTTTCAGCCTGCGTCGGTTGATACGAATAAACGCCGCCCCACCGACGGCCGCGAAAGAGAACAGCGCGCAGTCACGCGCTTTCTCTCCTTCTCTTTTGGTGCGGAGGCACGGCACCGGACAGCGCGGACTCTGCGACTGGGCGCGAAGAGTTTGAGGCGGTGGCGCTTTTGGTGCTTTTGTACTTTTCCTCCTTTTCTGCGAGCCGTCAGATGGAGTGGCTGCTGCGCTTCGGGCCGCGTTCTTTGTGTTTGCGCCATTTTGCCTAGTCGCAGCGAGCTATGTCTCGCAAGCGGAAAGCACTCTCCTTTAAAGAGAAATTAGACATTCTTCGAAAGGTCAATGAGGATCCCAAGAGGAAGCGGACGGAGTTGGCTAAGGAGCTAGGCCTCGCAACGTCAACACTGAGCACAATTGTTGCACAGCGAGACTATCATGAAAAACGTGCTTTCGTTCAACGTCAACGCGAAGCAAGCGAATTTGAACACGCCAGTGGCGCACCGACGGGGGGGGATTCGGGGGTTGGAACCCCCCCCACCCCCTGAGGCCGACTTAACCCCCCCCCCTTTTGTTTAACCCCTTTTCTTTCCTTACGCATTTGAGTACTGCAACTAAGATGTAAGACGCGCAATCGTCTGCACACTCGCAAAAAGCGCATTTTATTGACAATTTCCCATGAAGAAATCGAAATTAGTGCTGTTTAGATGGTATTGGCAAACTGTCAACACCCCCCCCCCTGGCAGAGATCCTGGGTGCGCTACTGGAACACGCTTATTTCGAACATACCGCGCACCGACAATGCTCTTAGCAGCGCGCCAAATCACGCGGCGGCGCCTCCGACCGGCATTGCTCCGACACCGCCATAGAGCAAAAGCTCAGGAGAGACCCCTCGATGCCGCGCGCTATGGAACGGCGGGGGGGGGGGGGGGGGGGAGGAATCCGCGGCGGAAATTTCCTTCTCTCTCAAATTACAAGGTCGCCGTTTCTGCATCGCATCGGAACAAGCGTGTACGTGCCGACTAGAGTGTTCTAGACAACCGTATTCTAGCACACACTAGTGCCGACGTCTCAGCCACGCGGATAAAATGGCAGTGAACCCTTCTCTATTTTCTAGTCACATGCTGACCTTGCACGCTGCGGCAGCAGCGCAGAGGGAAGCAGCGGCGGAGGCACAGTCGGGCCAACGAAACTGCCATGCCCGCAAACGCTCGCTTCCCGATAACGGCAGAAAACGAAACTTCAGGGGGCGGCTAAAATAAGTTGGCGCCAGCACGGCGGCGGGGGCGCACGGAGATGTGCGCACGGAGTCGAAGGTGAGAGAGCTACGAGGGCGTTGAGAGGGAGGGCGAGGGGAGCCACCGAAGTGGCGGAGTTGACGCGGCCAAATCCGCTTCCCTGCTGCCCTCCTCCCTCACCTTCGATGGTCTCTGCGCGCACCCGTGTGTCGGCGCCGCCCGCTCGCTCCCTGAAGCTTCGTTTTCTGTCGTTATCGGGAAGCGACCGTTAGCCGGCGTGGGCAGTTTCGTGACCCGCGCTTGCTATGCCGCGATATTTCACGACTCGCACCGTTCGTGCATCGTGCTGTGGTGCACGAATACTTCAAAAATACGTCCTTTTAATTCGAACAAATTTTCGGGCCCCTTCGAGTTCGAATTATCGAGATTCGACAGTAGTTTTGATTGTGTTTCGATGATACGAATTTCGGCTAATACGAATATTTTTCGTGACCCCGTGAGATTCGTATCATCGAGCTTTTACTGTAGTCAGAAATTTTCACCAAAGTTAACATTTAATTAAGTGCACTGTGATGGTGGTAAATGGGCACTGTCCAGCTGGTCTTGATAATATACAGGGTGTTCAAAATTATGTTTTACGGAATTTAGAATATAGAAATCGCCTGTGGCAGGTAGCATCATTCTTATCATTGAGCTGGGTTGTTCGATGAGGCGGACATTAGTAGCATGAGAAATCAAAACACATATTTAACTAATTAACAGGAATTCGCTAATTAACTTTGTAGCTAATTACCTTACGACACATATTGCAATTTACGAATTGTAGCGGGTGAGCTTGTCAGGCGTATCCACTTGGAATCAATTTCCAAAATGACACCAATTTGGAGATATGCGCCATCAAACTTTACCTTCGCCTTAACGCTTAACGCTTAACCTTTGCCTTTAAGAGTGGAACGCGATAGTGTTATCGGGACCCGTTCGCATCGCATGTTTCTTTCAGTAAGCTTCACTGCTACACAGAACGTGGGAAAGCCAGCTTACAAAGACTAAGCTTACCCCGATCACCTTAAAGTTGGCTTCACTTTTAAACAGAAATGCAATGCTGGAAAGACGTTTTTCCAGGGGCAATATACGTCGCCTTATATTAAAATGTGAAGGCCCTAGCACCCTTTATTATTATTTTGAATTGTTTGCTATTGCCCTGACGCACGCACACGTCCAAAATGCATTAGGCAGGCGAAATCCCAATTTGACCTGCCAAGGATGCGAGCGCCATCTGGATATGAATTTCGCAACTAACCTATCTGAGCGCGCTGCTGTTGGTATGGTAGAAATGCTGGAAAAGGGGTTTGTGTTTGAGTTTCCTCGTAACAAAATTGTTTTCTCGTACATTCAAATTACAACCTGACGTCACCATGTCTGTAGGTTGTAGTTAAGTTGTACTTCACCATTTTTCTGACGGATTTTACTGTGAGAAATTCAATTTTTGTTCACTAAAACCTTGCGCCACGCGGAGGGCCTGCGCGGTTCGGGTGGTTCGGAATGATTTTCTCCTGCACTAACACCTTGCGGCCACGCCTGCGCGGTCGGGGTGGTTTGAGATAATTTTCTCTGCCACAGATGCCGATACCGACGCGAGATTTTCTGCGACACGGGGCCCTTAATGCTATCGCGTTAAAAGGCCCTGTTGTTCCACTTACTTTTTTACCAAAATGCTGTTTTATACATTGAAGCACAAAAGTAACTGGAACGCCAATCTATTTTGTACCACACTTTGGGAAATAATATCTCAAAGCTGGTGTCATCCGGGAAATTCATTTCAAGTGGATGCATCTTGCAAACTCACCGGCTACAATTTGTAAATTGCAATATGTGTCGTAAAGTAATTAACTAAGAAGTTCATTAGTCAATTCTTGTTAATTAGTTGAATATGTGTTTCGATTTCTCGTGCTACTAATGTCCGCCTCTTCAGATAACCCAGCGCAATGATAAGAATTATGCTACCTACCACTGGTGATTTTTTAAAATTCCATAAAACTTGAAAATGAACACCCTGTATAGTGTAAATAAATGGTCACAATATACCCTATGTACCCTATATGGTGTAAAGCGTAGCCAGTATTGTTTTTGTTCCCTAAGGACCATTATTATAACAGTATAAGTTTAGCTTGCACTTCACTTGTAAGTCCTGTTCAGCCTGTTAATATTGTAAAGATGCCATCAATAATTTGGAAAATGTTACAGTGTACACACTATCGCCACTTAACATGCCACATGTTCATTGCTGCTAGTGCAGCTCAGCTTTCAGCCTCAGTTATATTCTTCTACACTTCTCTGCTTGCATGCCATTATCACATTGCTACACCCCCTCTTACTCGGCAGTGCCTTCTATAATTCTCCTGTACCTTAGTCCTATCGTGCAGATTGAAAAAAAAAAAAAATTCTCCATGCATCTGAGAGAAGGTGTGCGTGAAGTGTCACTGGTGCAGGGCCCACAAGTTCACAGGAAATATCTCTGTTATCACCTTTAGCAAAACTAGTAGTGCTCAATATGGTTATTGACGATTGCCTCCAGTTTGATTTATCCGACGTTTGATGTAATAAGTGTCAAACAACTAACTTTCTTCGCCGTTTAAAAAATATAGGCATCTATTAAAACTTTTTCACGTGGTTGAATTCAGTGATGTTGAATTAACCGAAGTTGGTTGTGTTGCTTAAAGCTACAAAGGAAACCCATACAGTTTTCTCAGACAGAAAACTTTCCAGTTGGAGAAAGATTTGTACTAGTCCAGGAATCGGGAACCTGGAAACAACTTTTTTCCAGAGTGACCGCCCCTGAAAGGGCCTTCATTCATGCTTCTATTGGGCCATAGGGTTAACATGGGCCTACTGCACTGTAATGCCCTTACCCACTTACGTGACTTAACACAGGCTTACAGTGCATTCATTTTTACATTTTGTTGTGCAAGGTTGAAGGTCCTACTATTGAGCAAGGTGTTATTTTAGAAGCTTACTTTTATAGGTTTCTTACATTGCTACATACCTTTCTCTACCACGTTTGCAGCTCCTCATGCACCTTGGAGTTGTTTGCCACTATAAAAAACAGTGGTACGATGGGCAAGACCTCCTTGGAAGCATTGTTCTAGATACATTTCAAAGGCTTCGCAGTGAAACATCAAAGCACCAGGACAACTTTACGTGCTTAATCAAAGAACTTGTTGGGCACAGTGATGTCTTGAATTGTGACTGGTTCCTGACCCAAATTGTCTACTGTGTTGACTTGGCTGGTGCTGGGGGTCGACATTTTGACAGCTTCTTTCCTCTTCAAGTCACCATGGTAAGAACTTTTCAGTTCTTTTTGATCCTTGCATGTTTGTTGTATAAATGCGTAGTGTTATAGCATGTGCAGTTTACTCAGTGCTGTAAGGTGACAAATAGTGCGCATTCTAGTACCAATGCTTGTATGCTTCTACATGAAATAGATTAAGCACATTGGGGTAGCTGTTATTGGAAACGGAAAATGCGTAAAAATTTTCAGAACTGCTGTACTGAATTTTATATGCAGCATTTGGAGTGTTGGTGGGAGAGCCTTAGTGTCGCTAAAATTGTGTTGTTTTTAACTGTACATACCTTTTTTGTTCCAGGCCATTGCACCAAATATTTCTACGCACTATGTTGTTCCCATGGCTCGGATATTGCTTCAGATGTTGGATGAGGCCTGTATTGAACTCAATGGAGCAAGAAAACAGAAAGTGCTTCATTTCTTGCATGCATACCTAAGTTTAGGTAAAGCTTTTGTTTTGTGTCAGTTTTTATCTTGGGAAAACTGCAAAAGACGCAGACGAGCAAGAGGACGACACAAGCCCTCTAGACAAACAAGAGGATGACGCAAGCCCTCTTGGCAGCTGGATTTTTTTTTTTATTGCATTTCGCAAAATTTGTGAGACAGGGAATGTGGGTGCACAAAGGAACTTGTACACTGTAGAGGCAGTCATCCTGGTCACTAACACCAGCAAAAGTGGCATGTGACACAAACCAACAAATGCAGAACGGTTGAGAATGGCGGCACGGTGATATGGAGGGATCATAGAGTTTCCTAAAATTACTAGAGAGAACTCTGGCATTGCAATCGTTCAGCCACCATAGGAATGATGGGTCGTACATGGATTTGTCTTATCTTTGTGCTTGTGGCTTCTTTAATTATACTTTATCTGGTCCTAAATTAGACTAAATTTCAAAGCAATTTATAATTTTTAAATGCAGAATTTAATGCGACTCTGCTAGCATGCATAATCGCTGGTAATTGAAGTGGTTCCGCTTGACCATGCGTCCGTGGCGTAATGGTTTCAAGTATGAACCAGGAAAGGTACGGGGAACAAAAAATTGGCGGCAGCATTCATTCTATGGAGTTTCTTGGTGACAGTAGTGCGATTAGCATTCTTTCTTGCGACAGGTCTGTAATTAGTAATTATACGCTACTGATTCTTGTATAGTGGAATTAACGAGACAGAGACAGGGTTGTATGATTTATTCAATTGCACAATGTTTATTTATTTTTATGTGGTTTAAAGGCTTTCTGTATATAACAGGGTTTTAAAACCAACCATCATACTAACTTGGGTCACTGAGTATGCGGCAATGTGTACATATATGGCATTCTTCGACGAACCTCTTTCACGCTGACATGAGTCACTGTAGATGCGGGACTGGGCAAATACAGCTGTTCGAAAAAACTCTTGAACGCTCCGCTCCGACTTGAAGCACTCAGCATGTGCCACTTGGTCTGCGGTGGTCTTTAATGAACCTATTTGATGCCAACTTGAGTCAACCTATTTGGTGCCCGTAGGTGTGTGCCTATCTTCAATGAACGTCTTTGACGCCAACTTGGGTACGTATGTGCCACGGGAGATGTGCTGCTCTACAATGATGAAAAAGATCCCTAAAGTTTCTCCGATGCTGACTGGAATTGAACTGACACCACAAGGGTTCCTCAAGGACAGCAACCCGACGCATTAGCAGGCTTCTCCGAAAATGCACTTGGCATGTGCCGCTTTTCAATGACTGCCTTTCACGCTGTGATGCACAGGTTCTTTTGTCTAATATTTTCTGACGGTTCTCTGAGGCGAAGCCTCCCAGAACCCAATCGAGGACAAAGCCGTTTGTTGAAAAACACACAAACTTTTAATAAAACTGAAACGAAAATTAACCCATAAAAACAAACACTTAAAACGACTAACACGGCACAAAACGTTCGGGCAGCAAGTTCGGGCAGGAAGCAGACGTGTGTGCACACTATAGTCTCGACGTGGAGCAGCGGAGACGAGACGACGAGAGAAGCGGTGTTGGTCTCACCAAAAGGTCGCTGTATCGGACCATCGTACAGGCTGCCAGAGCGTGGCAGCTCTGGCTCGGAGGGAGAAGGCAGGCGGCTTGGCAGCACGGGTTGATGGCGGCGACGTTCTGGCCGGGCAGCTGGTCGTGGAGCTCGGGCCCGTAGCCCGACAGCTCTCATTCTGCCCACGGGCGTAGACGCTCACCGGCCTCGGGCAGCAGTTCCCGAACGGATGGAGTGGCGACGCCCAGGAATGGGTTAGCAGGCGGCGCCAGCCGAGTGAAGTCCTGGTGGCTCGGGTCTGGAACCCGACGGCAGTCTTCAACCCCTGAACCGGTGGCCGACCTTCTCCTGGTACCGCTTCTGGAACTCTTCCCCCCCGTCTGCCAGCATGCATCCTTTTTCTGCTGCTCTGGTCGATTCGTCGATTTCTCATTGGCTACTCGAGGCTCCGTGTTCCTTTATGATTGGATTGGCTTTCTTTTGTTGTTTTTCTTGTGCCGCGTGTTCACGTGCTGGCCGCTCTTCGACGTTGTCGTCTTTCAGCCATCACGGAATTCGCCTCGGCGCGCGCTCTCCTTGCCGTCTGCTCCTTGTAGTCTTAATCCACCGCACCGTGTCACGTACCACACATACCACAGTCTCCTACCACCGCACCTTGTCGCGCACTACACATGACACACGCCTACGCTTTAGCGAGATGTGTCATGAATGCACTGGGTACGTGCCACTCTTTACTGAACCTCTCGCCATCTTAGGTCACTAAGTATGCGCCACTGGGTGTGCAGCAAGCGAGGGAACGATTCTCGGAGTTTGTAGGCACTGGTGCGCCACGCTTCTTGTCGCGGAGGCCATGCGCGGACTTCTTGGCAGCACCACTAGTTGGCACAGCATGCCCAGAAAGAAGCGCAAGAGAAACGCCCAGTTGCTGCATTACGCGTTTCTCGGAGGCGACGTGCAGGTCACGCGTGTTTCCCATTTCAGAGGCACCGCACAAGCTTCGTGGCGGCACCGCTAGATGGTGCCGAGTGTTCATAGAGAAGTCTGAGACGGGAGTCCTGCTGCACTACATGCCTCATGCATAACTCGTTCTGATGGTGGCAATACATTGTGGCACTGTATTGATTCAATGCTAAACGCATTACCATCAACAGTCATCGTGAGATGGGTTCTGCATTTTTGCAATTAGGAAACAGACTTACTTGACATAGACTATTCAAGCGCGCGATGCTGCTTGCAGATAGAGTCTTCTTCCTCATTGAGTTCCTGCAGCCGCTTGCAGCAATGGCCAGTTGGCAGTGGTACAATGGTTGGTTTCGAACCCTATTCCCTCAGCACAGCAGCGTGATGCTCTAACCATTCGACCATGGACTACACTGTGAGCCTGGTTGATGGACGGACGAAAAAGAAAGAAAAAAAGAAATTTGGCAGCACACCCGTCTCATGATGACTGTCAATGGTAATGTGTTTAGCATTGAATAAATGTAGTGACACAATGTATTGCCACCATTGAAACGAGTTATGTATGAGGCATGTACTGCAGCGGGACTCTTCTTTCGTGCTGCCCTAAAAACACTCAGCGCAATCTAACGTCGCCGCCGCAAAGCCTACATGTGGCCTCCGAAATGCATGGTGCGCTGGTGTGTGCGAACGTTTAGAAATGCGTCATCTAACATTTCTAAGTGCCCTACTGCTGTGGTGCTTAGAAATGTGCCACAATAGTAGGGCACTGTTGAAAAATAATTGGGAGGAGGTGTTGCAGTTGAGATGGGAATCGCAGTGTATACTAGGTAGTTAGGTAGGAACAAAACAGGGAAAGATGCTGTTACAGTAAGAACTGAGAAAGCCGAAATGACAGATAAAACAAATAAGGCGAGAAAAAGATAAAAAGAAAATAGAAAAGAAGAGGCTGAAAACAGATTATTAAGCAGGGGATAGGGGAAAAAGTTACTGTGACAGGAGGACAGAAAGCAATATGTGTAAAAAGGAGGAGAAAACAGCATAAGATTTCTGGTTAAAGTGAGTAATAAAAGACATGGTCACAAAATGTAACAACATTGTTAGGAAAGTAACAGTGTTGCATCCATCTATAGAAGTTCTATAGAACGTTTTCTGATGCACGACTGACATTTTTTTGTCCATGATGAACACCTCAACATTCTTGAGCATTTGCATGATCTCATGATGTTTTAAAAATGTACATTCTGTGAAGGAAGGCGTGTGGTGCCATCTTTGCTGGTGTGGGTGACAATGATGATTTCCTTTTCCATGTATGTATTCCTTTTTGTGTTCTTAGTCTCTCTCCCACTATATTTTGCCAAATGCATAATAAACCCTTCAATTGGCAGTAGCGCTTGCGCCGTCCTTTCACTCATCTGTCTTTTTTGTTGCTTTCACTATGGATCTTAAACATCTAGCCCAAGTCAACACCTTACTGCCTTGTGTCAGCTGTAAAGGATTATTAAGCACTGTGGCCGGCTTTCTTCATGGAATTGTTAAGAACTCTTTACCAGTTTGATACTAACCAATCTACTTGACACTGCACTACATTGCACACAGAGAAAAGTTTAATCTGGGACCTTAGTGTGTTATGAGTGATTGCATAGTATTGGGTGTCCTTTATGATGTTTAATCTAATGTTCTGCTTTGATTTAAATTTTACTGGAAAGTCTGTTTCAGTACAAAGTAAATAATTAAAAATAGTTGGTAATGTGTCAAAGAAACCTTGGTACATTTAATTATTTTTTTATAGGTGGTAAATTACTTTTTGTTCTAAAACTTGATTACTTAGTTCATACAGTTTTTAAGTTTACAACATACAAATTATTTGCTCTAAGTTTAGTGACCATGAATGTAATACTTTTATTATGTAGGAGAGCATAATTGTAGAAACAATATGCTTAGCTGAAGTAGCAGTTCATTGGCAATATTGTATCTTGTGTTAATGCGTTGGGTAAATATATTACTCTTCTGGAAATACAAAATAGATTAGTATTTGCAGTTACACAAATGTTCTTGCGATTTGTCTGTGCTGTGTTACATTCCGAAACTCTGAAACTGGTGGGTTGTGATGGAAAGATATGGCTTTTTTCTTTACTCACTTTTAGAAAAGTGAGCAGGAGGTTGGTTGTGTGCGCATAGCATGCTCTAGAGGTGTTTTATGGGGAAGAGCAGTGCAGACCACTACAGCAATATTAAAGCACTAATGTACAATATTGCAGCTCTTTTGTTGCCCTCCTGTACCTTTTATTAAAAACTTATAACAGTTCTTTCATTTTACTTATATGGTAGTTTAGTGCCAGTTTATACTTATTTAGAGAATAGCAGTTTTAAGGTTGAAGGAAGGGGAGGAAGCTTGAAATGTCTGACGAATTTATTAATAAATGTGTCAGTGTTTTGCTTATGATTTCCTTTTACAGATATATGTACTTCCCAAGCAGATGTGCTGTGCAATAGCAACCTAAGTCATGCAGCAATAAAATGCCTTCTCAAGAAAAAGTGCATTGTTCATGAAGCCTTTGGTGAGTGACACTTTTTCATCATCTTTCATATTTATTAAGGGAAGGTGCTATTTGGAAAACTTTTTCTTTAAATATTTGTGACAGCTCAATGAAACTTTCACCCTTTACAGAGTTTGAGCTTCTCTTTTGAAATATGCTTTAAGTTTTTTGATAGCTCATTTGGTTAATTTTTTGTGTACCATGTATTTGTAAAAACTATGTATTTTTGTGCAAGCTTAGGCGATAACAGTGAGCACAAGAAAACACTAAAAAATAGCTCATATTGCTCCCAATGAATAGCCAAATTCAATAAAGCAAAAGAATATAGTGTGTCGCGAAGCACTTTGGAAGTCAGCGTTTGCAACTAGCACAATAGAGCAGCGAGAGGTAACACAGCCGATCGAGCACCGAAACAAGGTTTATCTCTCTCGTCGTCATTCTCCCTCTTATAGCCACAGCCCCACTGCTCCTTATTTTACAGTACAAGTGTAACATTTGTGTTTTAGTCTAGAAAAAAATTCCAATGTTGATTTTCAGTTTTACCATTCTCAACGAAGAAACTTTTGAAATTATCTTACTGAATATGTTTGTGGAAAGCTCTGAAAGTTGTTTCTTTGAATTCAGGACACGTTGAAGCATAAGCATGCGAAATTTCATTATGATCAGACTACATAATGTGCACAAATTTTAGTGCACAAACTCTAAAAATGTCACAAATTTAACTGAGAAAAACACGTTCGAAAGTTAAAAAAAAAAAAAGTCGCGATGCTAGACTTTGGCGGGGAAACAACTTTTTTTGCGTATTTTCAGCAAGAATGCGGCGCTGCTGAAGTGGGCTCTGAGAGAAGAGGGTTAGGCCTACATCCCCGCAAAAATTCAAGATCAGGCAATGCCGTGGACGCAAGATGCCGCGTGCGCGAAATTCGGGTGAATTTGCACTTTCACAAGCCACTGCGAGTGCTTTTTGCATTTTTTACTAACTTCTAGTTGATTCTCAGCTATGATTTTTAATACATAAAGAGGAGGCTTGGAGGAATACGAAACACAACAAAACACTAAATCGACTTTTTTTCTGAAAAAATCAGTTTTTCGACCTTCATCTCCCCTTAATTTGCATGAAATACCCTTGCAATTAAACCATCTTGTGAAATTTTAAACCATTCATTATATTCTAGCTCTAGGTAGATTTATCAATCAAATATCCAGATCAATGGATGGGTATTGTGGTGCCTAGTTACCATAGTTACCACAAAAAAACGTCTACTTGTTTTCAATAATATTTGACTGACGTTTTTACAAAGATCTTCCAAGCATACCTTCCACAGAGGAAGTAAACTGCAGGTGCATGAGTGCATTGTGATTACATGCAGGGGTTTCTCATCATTAATCAGCGACCTTAAAGAGTCATCATGTGCAGGGATAGATGAGAATAAGTCTAACATCCTAAAATATACTGCTTCTGTTTCTAGTGTCAATCGTTGTCACCTTTTTCAGAAAAGCAATCTTTATAAACTGGAGAAATACCACATGAATAGAAAAGTTGTAAAGTGGTTATACTGGCCACTACTTAAATCCAGCAATAAAAACTTTACCACTACCTCCCAATATTGTTAATTAGTGTCGCACGCCAACTTCTCGAAGATGTAATTGCCTCTGACATTGCTCAGAACTTCAAGAGCAACTTTTTCCATCAAAATCAACTTAGCTTTAGAAAAGGCTTTTCTTGTGAACCGCAAATCATAGAATTTACTAATGACATATTTATGTAGATTGATGAGAATCTAGATGTTTGTATCATATTTATTGATATTTCAAAAGGTTTCAGTTGCGTTGCTCACTCTCGATTAATAGCTAAACTATCCTAGCTAAGCATGAATTCCTCAAAGCATCATCATGGTTGAGAAATCATTAATTCTTACAGTAGTTTACTGTTGATTTCTTCTCATTTCCTCTCAGAGATCTAACATCAACGTGTTCCCCAAGTTAGCATTATAGGTATGCTGTTGTTTCTTATTTACGTTAATGACCTACCATCTCCTATCTTCTCTAACAATCAACTCTTCACTGACGGCTGCATAATGTATTGTAAAATCTATTCAACTGCTGACCACCTCGCTCTCCAAAATGATCTTGATCCTATAACCTACTTGTGTTCACACTGACAAATGTAATTTAATATGAAAAAATGTAAAGCAATGACCTTCACCCTCAGACAGCACTTTTCTATTCACAACTACTCACTTAGTAATTGTGACTCATCTCATGCGACATCCCATATCTTGGCATGCATCGAACACCAAGCCTGTCCCAGAAGCTTCATGTAGATAAAATAGATAGGTAAACCTAACCTTCATGGAACCCCTACTTTGATCTGTTAAATTGCACATCAAACATTTCTTCGTCTTCATCTTGAATATGCACTGGCCATCTGGTCTGTGTTCCAGGACTACCTAATACAGTAGAACCCCGCTGTTACGTTCCCGGGTGCTGCGTTTTCCCAGCTGTTACGTCGTTTTCGGCCGGTCCCGGCACAGCTCCCATAGAACCCAATGCATTGGTAACCCCGCTGCTACGTCGCAACTGTGGGACCGTTCCCGCATCATACGTTGCGAACTGCCACACCGCGCCGGCCCGAGCGGCCATTTTGACTTTTCATGTCGCTTGGCTTGGTTGCTTGACGATGGCATTGGCCGCCCAAAGTGCTGGGGGCGACATTTATTACGTATTTTCGGTTTCCGTCAGCAAAAGTATGGCCTTTGAGATTCGTTTTTGCTATCTAAAGATGGTGTCTATGACGCGTTGCGGCCCTAAAATTGGTTTTGGCTCATAGATGTTTCGTATAAAGTCCAAGGGCGATAACGCCGTCGCCGCGCGCCGTATGCTTTCTTTCGCGCGCGAGACGCAGTCGTCGGCTCCCCTCGCACGCTTTCACTCGCACATACAGCATACGGCGCGCGGCGCCGTATGCTGTATGTGCGAGTGAAAGCGTGCGAGGGAAGCCGCGCGGCCGTATGCTGAATGTGCGAGTGAAAGCGTGCGAGGGGAGCCGACGACTGCGTCTCGCACGCGAAAGAAAAGCAGGGAGGAAGCGCGCCTCCTTCCGTTGCGCTCGAGGCACCAGCGAGGGGGGGGGGGGGGCCGGGGGGTAGCGGGCAGCGTTGTGCTCTGGCATCATACTACGCGGCGGCGCGCGCGCGGTCCCGCGGACCGTATCTTGAAAGCGATCTGCGTGGGGGCAGATTCTACGCAGTGTAGGTGCGTCGGCGGCTCGTGGCTTTGTGCGTGCTGCGTGTTCTCGACGCTCAGTTTGGGTTGAAGCCATAGACAACAGCACGAAGGTCACTTCGCTCGCTTCTGCAGCGGCGCTTAACTGCGTGTGTCCGCGCTCATCGAGTGTGATGTGTTCATGTTTGCCTGTGGGCGATGACACCATGTTTGTTAATTAGTTAATAACCGAATGTTTACAAGTTTATACAGACGATAAAACTACTATTCTTACTTTGTATAGCTCATCGCAATCGATACTTCGGCTGTCGGGCGAAACTACTTTTTGTCGCACGTAAGAATTAAAATAATATTGTGTGCAGTTCAACACTACTCCCATTTCTCAATTTTTCCTGTTTCCTGGCTCTTGCGTTTCCCGGCTCTTACGTTTTTTTTTACGGTCCCGTGAAAAACGTAACAGCGGGGTTCTACTGTACACTTGAAGCAGTTCAAAACTGTGCTGTGCATTTCATTGCCAAGAACTGCAGCATGGTAGTCCAATATTACTAACATAATGTCTTAGTCAATACCTTCTTTCAATTCACACGGAAACATTGGCCTTAATCCACTGCATAAGATAACTTCCAGTCTTCATTCATGTACCCTACCCCTCTCCCAACCACCTTGTATTTTGTGTCACTTACACAATCAACGTAGTTTCAAGTGCATCTTCAAGCAAACAAAATCATTTAATTTGTCAGCCCTGCTACAGGCCATTAAACTATGTAATGGTCTTCCTGACAATATTGTTGACATTCACGACCCTGTGAAGTTTAGATCAAGAGTAACTACTACCATATTTCCATAATCTTTTATAGTCTTTTAGTTTCCTTTTTCCTTTACTTCATTCTAGTCCTTGCTAACTATTGTACAACTTATTTCTTGTATGAAGATATTATCGCTTATATTTTGTTTGCTCTCCATCACATAATACTCATTTTGGAGCCTGTGAGGCTTGTGAATGAGTGAACGAATTCATATTGTTACAAGCGCGAAAGCCTTGTATGATTTGGGTATGTGCCACAAGCAGTAGTGGGACACGGAGTACGAGGGGGGCAGAAGAGGAAGACGTTCTCCTAGCGATAGCAGAACCTCGGCTGGCGCCCAAGACCGTCGGTTGCGTCCGAATAAACCCTCTTTTCACGGAGAGTTACCTGTAACAGAGTGGTGGAGGTGCTGGGTACACGACGTCGCCGTACTACGGAGTCGCAACCGCTTGAACTTCGCCGGAGCCGCCGTCTAGCCGGTCTCTCGCCGACAACATTCATCATGCCACAGAACGGAGGACCAGACCCGGAGCCAGTTGCAACCACGCAAAGGTCAACGCCAGTTGCCCTTGCCCACCATTACATGGAACCACGCTCGTTCGCGGGAAGAGCGGGAGAAGACGTGGACGAGTGGCTTACGCACTACAATCGGGTGAGCCGATATAACCACTGGAACTCGCTCACGAAGCTTGACAACGTAGTCTTATTTTTGAGAGAAACCGCATTGATGTGGTTCGAGAACCACGAAGAGTCCTTAACAACATGGGAACTCTTTGTTGAAGAAATAGGGAAGTGTTTTGGCGACACTGATGCCAAAAAGAAACGCGCCGAGAGAACACTTGCCCAAAGAGCTCAAACTCCAACAGAGACATGCACAACCTACATAGAAGAAGTACTCAAGTTGTGCAAGATCATAAACCCACGGATGTCTGAGGACGACCGAGTCGGACATCTTCTGAAAGGCATCGCAGAAGACGTCTATAATTTTCTGATAGGGAGAGAAGACCTCACGTCCGTCTCAGATGTCTTGCGTCACTGCCGTACATTTGAGACGTTGAAGACCCGTCGCATTGCACCCAAACTTGGACGACTGGCAAACGTGACAACTGTCGCCAGCGTCGATACCAGTCCATCCACCGACCTTGCCTCTACAATCCGGGAAATAGTACGCGAAGAACTGCGGCGACACAATGAACTAGTGTGCAACACAGCTCAACCGCCGGCTACGTACCCAGTGTATCACTCGGCGCCCACAGCACCATGCGCTACTTTGCCACCGTCTGTGTGTGTCACGGACGTCGATGTGGCTGGAACGACGTGGCCACATCTGGAGACGTTTCCGTCAAAGCAGCGGTATGGGCAACGCTTTCACTCCAGCCGTGATGCACAGAGGCGAACGGCTCCTGTTCAACGTACTGGGGTGCTGTACCCTGTTCGACAACCTCTGCCGGCTGAGCGCTTGGAGCGGCATTTCGTCGAACGTCCTCTGCCCTTGTGCTACAACTGTGGTATCGAGGGCCACATCGCCAGGTACTGCAACGTGGCCCCACAACGCCGCCAGCCGCCAAGGTACGACCGATCAACAACATCTGGCCAGCAACGTGTTGGCGGTGCGTACACATATCCACGCGGGATGTCCAATGAGAACCTGGGAACACTGCGAAACCGTTCACCGGCTTCCGATCGGAGCTTGACACCACCTTCTGCTCCTCGCGTAAGCCGGTCACCGTCTCCCCGGCGCCGCTACCCGTCGCCTTCGCCGGAAAACTAGTCAGCGCGGCCGTTGGAGGTGAGGCCGCTGGACAGTCTTCGATTATGACAGAAATACCTCCGCCAATTTGCATGCTTAAAAATAAGATTTGTGTACGTGTAGACGGCGTCTCAACGATGGCCTTAGTAGACACTGGAGCGACCGTTTCCGTAATGAGCCACGCATTCAAACGCCTGCTAGGACGAAAAGTGCTGTTTTCGTGGGACCGTGCCGATGTGTTTCGTGGAGTGAGTGGAGAACTATTGTACCCTGTAGGTGTGTGCAGTGCAACAGTTAGCTTGGGTTGTGAAACGTTTAACGCGGAGTTTGTAGTTTTACCTCATGCTACGCATGACGTAATTCTGGGCCTCGATTTTCTTAAGCTGTGTGGTGCCAATGTCGATTGCCGAACGGGAGAAATTACTGTAGATTCGAGCCTTCCGACCGTCTTTGTGGAACACCCGCCGTGTTACGAATGTGCCCTTTGTGTGTCCGCAGATACCATCGTACCGCCGCTGTCTGCCAAATGTGTCCCAGTCGCCTGTTCTCCTGCAACCGACAGAACATTTGAAGCTACCGTAGAGCCCATTCACCTTAGTTGCCTGAAGAAGAATGTTCTGGTGCCCTATTGTACGCTGTCGGTTATCGGCGGGCGTACTGTATTATGGACGATAAATTGCTCCAACGAACCCACAATACTACCGGAGGGTCTGAAACTTGCGGCTATTCGTGAACATCAAGTATTGGCGCTCGCCATCCTTGCAGAAGCCCCCGATGCCACGGATGAGTCCCAGTCGGATGCATGCGCCACGGACACTTTGATGATGGCTATGATAAACAAATCGCTCAGCACTAACAAACGTCAGGAACTGGCAAATATTCTACGAAAACACTTCGCGGTATTCGACTTTTCCCAGCAAGAGGCTCCACCATCCATTCCCCCTTCTCGTGTACAGCATCGCATAGACACGGGATCTCACCAGCCTCTGCGACAAAAGCCATACCGGGTGTCACCTTCGGAGCGCAAGGTGATCAATGACCAAGTCCGTGACATGCTGAAGAAAAACGTTATCCAAGAATCGAGTAGTCCGTGGGCAGCCCCAGTAATTCTAGTTAAAAAGAAAGATGGCACATGGCGATTTTGCGTTGATTACCGCCGCCTCAACGCCGTTACTAAGAAAGACGTATACCCTTTGCCACGGATTGATGATGCTTTAGATTGCCTTTCTTCGGCCTCGTACTTTTCGAGTGTAGACTTGCGGTCCGGATACTGGCAGATTCCGATGCACAAGGCAGACAAGGAAAAAACGGCATTCGTGACACCCGACGGACTTTTCGAATTTAATGTGATGCCGTTTGGGCTGTGTAACGCACCTGCAACTTTTGAGCGCTTCATGGACAACATTCTGCGTGGTTTGAAGTGGGAAGTCTGCATGTGTTATTTGGATGATGTCGTGATTTTCGGACGCACGTTTAGTGAACACAACGCTCGCCTCAATCTTGTACTAGAGTGCCTAGGCAAAGCACGCTTGGTACTAAACTCCAAGAAATGTCGCTTTGGAGAACGCCAAACACTAGTTCTAGGCCACCTAGTGGACAAAGAGGGCATAAGACCTGATCCAGCAAAAACTGCTGCGGTCGAAGCCTTTCAGCAACCTCGCTCAGTAAAAGAGCTACGAAGCTTCTTGGGCCTGTGCTCATACTTCCGTCGGTTTATTCCCGGATTTGCTCACATCGCGCATCCATTGACGTGTCTGCTTCAGAAAGGCGTTCAATTTGACTGGACCCCAGAATGTGCGTGTGCTTTTCGTGAATTGAAGTTCCGTTTGACGTCCCATCCAGTTCTCAAACACTTCGATCCCTTGGCTCCCACTGAACTGCACACGGATGCTAGCGGTATTGGTGTCGGCGCAGTTCTTATTCAACGCTTCGACACCAAAGAACACGTCGTAGCGTACGCCAGTCGCTCTCTGAGCAAGCCCGAGCGCAATTACACCGTCACAGAACAAGAATGTCTCGCGGTGATTTTCGCAGTACAGCGCTTTCGGTCATACTTGTACGGACGCCCTTTCACCATCGTCACAGACCATCACTCGCTGTGCTGGCTCGTCAATCTGCGCGATCCATCCGGTAGGCTTGCACGTTGGACACTCCGTCTACAGGAGTACGACTTCACCGTTTCCTATAAAAGCGGTCGACGGCACTCCGACGCCGACTGCCTGTCGCGGCTACCGCTTCCCACGACGGACTGTGACGCGGACAACTTTGACCACTACATCGTAGCCTTGGAGCCAGCATTTCCTGATCTCAATACCTTTAAGACTGAGCAGCAAAACGACGACACTTTAAAACTGCTTGCTGCCAAACAGAAATCAGCAGCCAATCGTTATTGCACACGTGATGGGCTTCTGTACAAGAAGAACTATTCTCCCACAGGCTCACGATATCTACTGGTGGTCCCGAAAAGTCTACGCACTTCCATCTTGCGGGCTATGCATGACGAACCAACCTCCGGTCATTTGGGAGCAGCTAGAACGCTGTGCCGTCTTCAAGAAAGATTTTATTGGCCTAATATGCGTCAGACGACGCGGCAGTACGTGTCTAGCTGCAACGAATGTCAACGTCGCAAACGTCCCACAAGTACTCCTCCTGGTAGATTACACCCTGTGCCACCCCCAAGGACTCCATTCGAGCAAGTCGGGATCGACCTTCTCGGCCCGTTTCCACGGTCCTCCAGTGGAAATCGTTGGATCGTAGTGTGCACTGACCACCTGACACGCTACTGTGAGACGGCCGCAATACCATCGGCTACTGCAGCCGACGTGTGCGTTTTCTTACTACGTTTTATCATCCTTCGACACGGGCCTCCTAAAGTCGTTATTAGCGATCGCGGGCGCCAGTTTACTGCAGATGTGGTTGAAGAGATGCTTCGCCTGTGTTGTTCAAGTTTTCGACACTCTACGCCGTACCATCCACAAACAAACGGCCTTACGGAACGCACCAACAGAACTCTCACGAACATGTTGTCCATGTACGTGTCGACGGATCATAAGAACTGGGACAGCGTTCTACCTTTCGTAACTTATGCATTTAACACCGCCCAGCACGAAACTACCGGCTACAGCCCCTTCTTTCTTCTTTACGCTCGGCCGCCACGTTATACCCTCGATACGATCTTCCCATTTCTGAACCACGATGATGCCTGCATATCGGAGACAATCTGTCGTGCAGAAGAAGCCCGCCGCCTTGCTTATTTGCGCACTCTTGCTTCACAAGATCGCTCGAAGGCACGTTACGACCGCCGACACCGACACGTCACATATGATCCCGGTGACTTAGTGTGGATGTGGACGCCTACCAGAAAACGTGGGTTGTGCGAAAAACTACTGGCGCACTATGTTGGACCTTACGTTGTGTTAGATCGTATAAGCGAATTGACATACCGCATAGCACGTCTCCTTTCAAATGGTCGACGGTCTTCAAAGACTGAAGTGACTCATGTTGCCCGCTTGAAGCCCTGCACCACTCGAGATGCTGTTTGACTTGCCCGGTGGGCTTCGTCTACGTGGGGGGATGTGTTACAAGCGCGAAAGCCTTGTATGATTTGGGTATGTGCCACAAGCAGTAGTGGGACACGGAGTACGAGGGGGGCAGAAGAGGAAGACGTTCTCCTAGCGATAGCAGAACCTCGGCTGGCGCCCAAGACCGTCGGTTGCGTCCGAATAAACCCTCTTTTCACGGAGAGTTACCTGTAACAATATTATTATTATGTATCAATTTTGTCTTATTGCTGTATTTTTGCTGACTATGTACCTGTTTATCCTGTTTTATTTTTATCTTTCTATTCTTATCCTGTTCTATTCTTATTTTTATCCATTCTATTTCTTATCGGATAACTTTTGGTCCGTAGTTGGTTACCTTTTTTTTTATGTCTGTGTGTTTCAGTATCCAGACCCCTGGTTGTTCTAGGGCTCTCATAAAATAAAGATTGATTGATTGATTGATTGGTTGATTGACCCTCTCCCTGCAGTCTCCAATTACCCCTGCTTTGCATCAGCTGACTCCATCCTATGGTTGCATATTTCCTAATCTTGCCACACTACTTAGTCCTTTGCCACCCTCAACTGCATTTTTCTGCTTTTGACACTCATTCTGTTGTTCTAACTGACCACCAGTTATCTGCTCTATGGGTTACATGACCTGCCCAACTCCACTTCTTCCTCTTATTCTCAACTGAAATATCAGCTACACCTTTTCTCTCAAATCTATACCACCATCTTCCTGTCTTTTAATGTTATGAATTATCAGTTTTTATACCATCACTCGTATTGCAGGCCCTAGCTTCTTCTGAAGCATTTTTGTTATTGTCAAAGTTTCAGTCCTAAAGGTCGGTTCTGGTAGATTGCTCTGATCGTTTACTTTCCTATTCAAGGATATTGACAAGCTCCCAGTCATGACTTGGGAGCAGCTGCCTTATGTGCTACAACCTCTCTCTCTCTCTTTTTTTTTTATCTGGAAAATGATTTTTCATAATCCAGGTTTGCTGTGACTAATCTTTGCAACATTCTTTGGCTGAATCTGTATGATGCCTGTTTACTGAACAATAATGTTAATGTAATATTAGATTAAACAGACATACAGATACAATCGGGAACCTTCCCAAAGCGATCACTGAACATTTCAACCTGTCAGGTCCCAGTCGAGGAACTTATGCTGTAACTTTATATTCTACAGTCAAACTTTTGTTCTTCCAGCGGCAAAAATTATAGAGCCATATCGCATCTGCAAGTTCAACACGCTGCAACCAATACTGATTAATGTTTTAAAGGGAACTCTGGAATTCATTTGTTAAAATACTATCGGCTAGAATTGAAGCAGCAGCATTTAAGTTTTTGCAGTCTTACACCTGGTGAGAACAGAGCTAATCATATCCCCCCCATATCCCCCATTTTTTAATCTTTTATTGCTTTATTAAGCATGCTTTTTTTTTACTAATTTATATTTGAATCTATTGTCATCTCTCTTATAATGTTAGTGTCTTTTTTTGGCACCTAATAGTTATATTTGGTCAGTCTACTTTCTCTCTCTTCAACCAGATGTTAAAGTCTCAAACGCCTTTATATCGAAGTGCTTGGGACCTTATAAATCATTCATTGTACAGCTCACTTTGTTGTAAAGATTGTGCACCACAGCACTCATAATAGTGCAATCTAAGGATGCTCAGTAAGAGAAGCCTTTATTTAACATGAATTCAAAAGAGTCTTAGTGAAATAAGTTGCACATTCCATTGGATGAAGTGGGCACAAAAAAATTTGCGACTGCAACCGGCCTTATTGTGCCGAGGTTCAGGGCATGCAGCTTGGCAAAACGTGGGAGATACGCATGGTATAAAGATGCAGAGTGTTGAATGTCGCTGTTGCCTCCCTTCCCGTCAAAATTCTTGGTCTGTTTACAGCTCTTCATCACGGTTGCCTGCATTGACATTCACATCCTTTCTGCCCAGATGGCTTTAAAGACGTCGGTCGTCCGTTACGATTAGGTCATTGCATCGTCATTAATTGTGACTTGTTCATCACCCATCGCACCCACTGCTGTGTTACAACTAGCAGCGTATGAGTTTAGCAATTTCTGGAGCAGTGCGGCAGGCCTTCACACTAGCTGACATACGGACACTCTCCAAGTGCATCGCTGGTGTTGCCATTACTGCTAGCGCTAAGCGCAGCTCAATGGCACCTGCGGATGGCAGTGGCGGCACCAGTGTACGTGGTGTTTGTTGTAAAGCAACAATTCTGCCTTTGGGGATGCCTAAATTCCTTCGTTGTATAGGCACAGTCATTGTAGTGGCCTTTGTTTAGAGGCATTCACAATACACATGAAAGATGGGAATTCTGTCAGGATATAATTATTCCCTCGTTACACAGGTCATTTTGTTGAGGATGCGTTCACTGTAGAGGCGTTCGACTATATTTTTTACTTATTGATTTCTTTTCCTATTGGAACATTGTACTCTTAACTGGATACGTTTTGATACAACTCTCTCGGTTATCTCTGCATACCTCCTGCTTTTTAGAAACAAGCCTTCCAGATTGACACTGCTACTTACACATCAGAGTTCTTTACCATTATTACTATTATTTTTTTGATCCCCACCTCTTAGGAGGACTTGCAGCAGATTTTTCACCTCTTCACCCCACTCACTATAATGATTAATCCCTCCTTTTTAACATCTCAAGTTCCCTAACTCTCACTTTATTCTTGTGTATCTGCTTATGTGTCTTGCCCATTGGGGTGAAGCAGAGTGAGCTACATATAGAAACGCTGCCAAGAAAAGCAGTGGTTGCCCTGATGTGAGTGAGTCTCCTTGTCGAAACGTTAGCTCCAGGCTGATGCTTTTCTTGGTTGCCCATGGTTTGTTACTTGAAGTCTCCACCTTCTTGTGTACCTTTTGTCTTGTTTGAATTTATACATGAAGGAAGCTTTAGAACACTATAGCTATTATTCATAGTTTAGAGTAGTTCTCATTGTCAGCCTCTGGTTTGGTGCCTTATCAGTTATTGTTATTATTGTTATTGAGAGCATAATTTTTATATTGCACAAACAATTTTCTCTTGTGTTTCTGAGAACATTTGTTCACACTTCTTTTTTCTTAAATTTGGAATGTTTGTTACATACATTGTTTCTAGGTCTGACTTTGGATAGTGTATTATGGAACATGCCCTTCCCAGATAAGTCACTCAAAGTGCAATAATGCAATATTGCAATCAATGCAATAATGAATTGAGGCTTAATACGGGCGAGCAGAAGTCCTGTACTTTCACATCGGATATTTGAGTTCATGCTTTTCCTGCTTTGTATGGCAAATGTTATGAACATCTGGGTTCAGTATAAGCAGGTTTGGGTATTTGTTAGTTCATGTCCAACCAGAAAGCCAGAAGTTGACGAAAAATATTCAGTGAGTTACTATTTGATTTAAATTAAAGGCTTGAACAATGTCACAGCCTCATTTTTATTTTCACCCTTTTTTGTTTTTGCCACAGATTGAAATCTTTAGAAGCAAATCACACCATGTGAAAAGCAAATTCCAGTAGCTTGTCTGATATTTATTATGCAACATAAATACTAGTGGGGTAACCTTTGCTGTACTTTCTATTTTTCAAAAGTGCTTGTTGTATCTTCTTTTTTTTTTTTTGTGCAAGAAATTAAGTGTTCCATTATTATGTGTGCTTGTTGTCAAACCAGGTGTGCCCATTCAACGAGAGGAATTGGTGCTGTTAGATGCGAAAAAATGGAGAAACGAGTGCCAGAAAGTTGCCTCTCAGTTTCCCGAGTGTTCTCTTACTGAGCTGTTGATGCCACACTTCTGTCTTGTAAGTACTGTGGCCAGACTTTTACATATCATCTGTGTTTTACATTTTAATTGGGCTTTTTTTTTTTCATCTTTTACTAAATAACACTAGGCAGGTTAGAGTGATAAAGATTGTGCATTGGTTAGGTCATGGTTTTCAAATAATTTTGATATATTGCATAATAAATCTGATGCAGTGGAAACCAGTGTATGCTGTACTGAGGTTTGACACACTAAAGTTTTTATTCGAACTGTACAAACTCGAAGAAGTTAACGAACAGTATAGTGTCATTTGCAACAGTATTGATTTATTTAAACTCTCCTTTTAATACGAAGCATTCTTCTATGAGTTAAGCCAGTTTGTTGCTATCTCGTCTTGCCATTTTGGTGGGTGAATGAGCAGACAACTACTGCCATCTGTAGCCGAGGAAGGGAAGTAGCTGACAAAGCGCTTTGGTTGGTGGCCACTCGTGAAACGACGAGGGAGAACCAGCCAAGCACGTTGAGTGTGAGTGGTGTTGATGCACGGCCTTGATGCGTGGTGCTAAGTGAATGTCAAGTTTCACTCTGGTGGCATCATATTCCGGCGTCGCACTCTTTTGACCGTTATTGTATTAGCTGCGAATGAGCTATTCGCTAGCTCGGTTCCCCCTCAGCGTTTTAAAACTCTAGGCAGTAGCAAAACGAGAAAGCATGTCTCGAGCCACTAGGGCCCTATCAGCTCAATTTTGCTGCAGTTTCGCTTCATTGTCTTAAAACACTATGCAATAGGAAAATGGCAAAGTCCATCTTGGGCTGCTCTGGCCCTACCTGCTCAGCGTGTGTCAACATCTCGTGCTGTAACGATTTGTGCTATGTTTCGCATTACGTATTTGTCAATGATGGTTGAGTCTGCCAGATTTTTTGGGAACTGCTTGCACCATGGCTGTATCCTTTTCACCCTGATTCTGTTCTGAGAAAAGAGCCTTCTCATTTCATTTTTAATTCCTCAGGCAAGGCAAACTAACTTCATCGATTTTCCTGGAATAACTGAGCAGTGCTATTATATTCCTTCAGTTACAGCACACTGAATGTATTTTATGATTGATTGTACAGTGTGGCCTGATAAAAAAGAAGAAAAGGAAATGATAATAGGCAAGTAAAACACCAAAAATAGCCATAACTGCAAGCCACAGCTCTACAGGAGCACTTTAGTATGTCAAAAGTGAAAGCAGTGTAATGATAAATTTATCGTACAACCTTTGGTAATTTAAAAGATGAGCTGCTTTGCCTTTCAGGTATGAGCATGTGGCAATAGCAGTGTTAAGGAATCTCATTTGACAAAGCATATCCAGCAGAATCATATGTCAAGTAATTAAATTAGTTAGTTTATTTTTCTTCATTGTCTCAGCTCATACTAAGCCGTCATTGTTAGTACAATTGAACCTCATTATAACAGTCAGATCTCTTACAAAAATACCTTACATCCAATATTCGTTAGAAGCATATATTCGCCACACCCTGATATCAGCTAGAAACATTTTAGATTTACTTCGTTATATCAGATAATTAGCTATATTCGTGTTCTTTAAATGGAGGTTTGACTATATGTCTGAAATGTTCTCCAATGTGAAAGAATTTGTATCTTCAGGGTCTTGGATACTTATCATTTTGAAGTTGGTTCACATATTCTCTTGTATGACTCATATGTGAACCATATTTCTATTGTATGGGTATGAGTAGACCATGACTACAGGTCTGTGTCACACCCGCGTACAAACTACGGTTTTTCAAACTCTAAAATATACTTTAACTTCTTTGCTATACTGGTGCGGCTTATTTGACACCTCGATCTGTGACATTTCTTATAATTCCCTTCGAAACATCTTTCGCAAATTTTTTCTGTGCATTGCCCTGCCACTATTTCTCTCTAAATTGTATTGAATATCGGCAGTGAGATGTTATTGTTTTTGTTGTATGGTTCATCTTATGCTGCACCGCGTGTACTTCTTTGTTTTAAGTCTTCCCTGTAAATAGCTTTGTCCTGTGCTGTCAATGTTAGTGTGTGTACCATTGTACTGTTGTATACATGGGGAAGGGAACACCGTCAAGCCTGACTTAGCGGCTTTTGTCCCCTTCTCCTCAGACATGTACCTATGTATGCATGTCTGAAATAAAGACTCACACTCAGGTGTGAAAGAAGTTTTGAAACAGTTGTAGCTGCCAAGTACTACCATGTTTTACTGTGCTAAGCAGTTATGAGCTCCGTATCCAGATATCCCCCTATCATCATGCTTCCTTGTAACATCACGGCCCCGTGTAACACTTGCATCATCATGGTCGAAGCTTCAGAAACTAAAATAAAGAACGAAAACATTTCACAAATTTGTGTAGAGAACCAAGAGCCTCATTAGTCTGAAGTGGATGTTCTAGCACTGTTTCACAACTGCACTTCATTCCAGATAAAGAAAAGTTGTGTTATGGGCTCACTCTCTGATGTCACAAAATGGTTTTAACGAGTCACAGTAAAAATGGGGCACTTGAAAATACGAAGTTCTTTCTTTCGTCATTGAAATTATGTCTTAAAAGTACCCGAGGACCTACTGAGCAAGCAGCACTCCACCTTTCCTTGTTTTCCCATCTTGCAAAGAAAAAAAAAATTAGTGGCGTTTCACTGAACGTGGGTTACGCACAAGTGTATGGGTGCTATGTCAATGGCATTGACATTGACTGCTGGTGCCAGAGACAATCACACACAGAGCACACGTACCCAAACGGGTTATTGTTGAAATCCCTTTTAAGGATTTTGGTAGCACCTGTGGAACTGGGCATTCTGTTCGGTCTTGCGCTTCCAGGCTTCACACAAGACACTGCGATGGGCTTTCAAACGGGCTTCATGCTGTTGAGGAGCTTCTAAGCTATGTTGTCTTGCCTGATACACCTGCATTGTCGCAAGCCACCTAGCACATTCCTCAGGAGTCTCCTGGGCATGTAAAGTCCGTGCCTTTTGCCGGACTTGTTCAGCTCATGCCTGGCGCTTGGCGATGGCTTCGGGGTCAGTCGACTCGCGCACGGCCTGCCGCCGCTTGCGTAGCTGCTCCGTCCTTCTCGCTCAATGCTCGGCCTCTCGATCACGAGACGAACGCGGTGCGTCCATAGAGCACACAAACGCGTACCAACTGCCAAAGGGGGTCAACCCAGCGCACCTCCGCCTACCCTCCACCTACTCTCTTCTTCTGGGACGCTTCGCCTCGTTTCTCCTTCCGCACTTCACTCAACGCCACCTAGACTTTCCTCTAGGTGACGTTGCTTTGCCACACGCCTCAGTGTGCTCCTCCGTACTTTCCCCAGCGCTCGATTCTCTTCTCCTCCTCCAGGCGCCTTCCTCCTCTGGCGCTCGCCTCCCTCACGGTGACATGCATAATCTCGGCGATTTCACAGACGGGGCATGTACACTTGCGCGTAAGAATAATTGCTTTATGATCCTACTGCGACCCGCGACGGGTCACAGTAAGATTAGAATTGCATTATAATTTTACTATCCTGGATTGCAAAATGGATTTAATAGGGAGCATTTAAAGGGGCCCTGAAAAATTTTCAGAACTGATGATACAACAGTCTCACTATTAAATTAAAGTACGTCGTCCCATGAATCTCGTGCTGAAAAAATTTTTCGAATCCTTCAACTATAAGTGCTGTTATCGTATCAATACCCGGCTTTCTCTTTCTTTTTGTTGCCACTAGCGCGCTGGAAGCTGCACAGCGGAGAAACCAAAAGGGCAAAGCCCTAGCCAAAAGTTGAGTGTCGGGGCGATGAAAGGGCTCATCGTCGCACCCATAGTAGCCATGGTAGACTACACTGCGCAGCACGCCGCTGCCATCACGGCGGCCAAGCGCAGCAGACGCAGCTGTGTGCACTGCAACAGTGAAATTATTTTTCTGTCTTTTTTGAGATCACAGATAAATATTTTTATTTATTTAACTCAAAATTAGCTATTATGTATTACTGAGAATGTTCTTGTGATCACGAAATCAGCCAGTAGCATTGGTTGGCCAACTGCTTTCGATCAGCTTTCGATGGGGACATTGTGGTTGCGAGAGCAATCGTCTGTTCACTGCTTTTGACACGAGATTGTAAATTCCTTGCTGCATGCAGTGAAATAATATTTCGCTCGCATGTTCACAGACGCCTCATTCACAGATCGACAACATTTTTTTTTTACTATGTTCAAAAAGTGCTTTAGGGCCCCTTTAAAAGTTAGTATCAAAGAATATAAAATCGAATTTTGTGAGGATTTCTTGTGACGTATTCAGGGAATCTGGCTAACATACATAAAATGTGTCCCTGGCATTATCATGCAGACTGACCTAAGAAGGGTGGTTTCAAAATGCAGCAGGAAAGTATGAGCAGTCTTTAGAACAATGTCGTACATTCTTTGCTACATGCAAGGGAGTATTTGGCCCCCATGTTCAAGACAGCATTAGCTTGTGTCTGGTATAGCTTATTTGCTGTGTCCAAAAAAGTGTTGCTGGGCTGGTACAAAGTTCTAGCAACAACTGTAAGTCACAGAAGTATGGAAGGAATGTATTCAGATAATTAGCATGATTAAAACAATCCATTTGTGTATGGCTGTGCAGTCTGTCCAAGATGTGTTTGGATTAGTACAGCAACTTTTTTTAAATTTATTTTCAGTGGCTTGCAGGGGCTACTTCAGAGGAATGGGAGATTTTATCAGCTCAGCTCAGGAGAGCACTGGATATTGATGCAGGCCATAGTGTGTCTGCTGCCATTTTTATCCAGGAACTTGTGATGTGCCTCATTGGTTGCAAGAGTTATGTTGCCGTAGGGAACTGGAGCTACCTGTTCACATGCTTTGCTAATACTGTCATGGTGAGTGCGATGCATCATTAAATGCAATATTTACATTAAGGAAATTTAAGGAAGGTCCTTCACAAGTGAATCTGAGCTGCATTTCATGCTAATGACCTGAAAGCATGACCTTTTTAATGTCGTCTGGTTTAGGATTAAGTGTAGGCTACCACTGATGAAGACTGCAAGAGTGTGATTGTAAGGGTAACATTCTTCACACATTTCAAACTTCTGTCCTCCGGTTCTGAAAGCCAGCACGATGGTTCACTTAGCCATTGTACTGGTACACTTTTGTTTTGCTTATTGTAGGTCCTTAATTTCCAACAGCAGATGTGAGCAAACCAATTATGTTGTGGTTTCAAGCTGGGCATTCTAACCACTACACGATGGTGACTTTGTGAGAATGAACAGCTAATGCTTGAATTGGGTGCTGACAAATGCCAATAGTTTTCCGTCTGGCTCATTTTTTTTTTTCGAAAGTTCGCCCAACGGCATAAACCATTAAATATAACAATGTAGGCCGGTTTCAGCGATGAACAGCAATATTGCTCGATGGTTGCTTCCATAGAGCCATGATTCATAGTTTGGTGGTCGTGTAGGATGAAGGCCCACTGTTTTCAGGTAGCGCTGTCGGACCTGGTTTAGACCAGGGCATGTCCACAACAGGTGTTTGATTGTTGCCGAGGACGCTCGAGCTGGGCAATATGGGCAGGTATCTGCAAATGATCCATGGAGGTGTTGTGGCCAGGCATAGGTGACCGATGGGGTAAGTGCCACCCCCACATGGAGTCTCCGCAACACCACCTCCTCCTGGCGTGTAAGGCCGCCTGGAAGGTTTGAACCACACGGTGGGATTAACTCTCGTGTGGTGCGGCGGAGAATCTCCTTGCGGTAGAGGAAATCGCCTTGGGGCTCACTTGGGAAACGTGCTTCCACAGCTAGTGGCAGCTCACTGTGGGTGGCGGTGTCAGCTTGTGTGAGCATAAATAGTGTCCCGTGGGATCCACTGTGTCCGAATCTGACCAGGCATCTGTGCAGTCATTCGGTGTATATTTCGTTTGCGACAGGGTGGGCATTGTAAACCTTCCGAATCTCCTTTATGGCCAAGGTGGAGTCAGTGCATATTATTATAATCGGTGCTGGCGACGTGGAAGCAGCTATTACCAAGTTTGTTGCGTCTCGTATGGCCAAAAGCTCAGCACTGACCGATGGTACCGGAGTTGTCAGACGGTACACATAATTAGCACTTATGGATGGGCGCCCTTGCACCACGGTGGATGTAACCACTTGTATATCCGTGCAGCTCGCATCGGTGTAGGCCACCAGTGAACCTGTCGGGAGTGCTGCATCGGCTTCTTCCATGTGGCAGCGGAAGGTAGCCGATGGGCGAGGGACCGGATTTCGGAGGCGGCAGTCCACTATACTGCAGCATTGACCGAGACTTTGACGCCTGCAACGTTGATGCATGTGAACTGCAGCACACTTTCCCTTCCCTCCATTGGTGTTTATATTGCGCTGCAAGCGCCATCTGTGAAATTTGTGGGTTTGTGAAGCAAAAAACAAAAAAAATTTGCCAGAGACACTTCAGACTGCTTACGTGCAGGAATGTGAAAGCATTACAGTCCCTTTGGTGAAATGTTTTTTTCCACGCGTTCCTTGTCCGCACAAGCTTTGGCCTGTGTTTTGACTGCATCTCAGTTAGGCCAAATCAAAACACACCAAGCACCTCAACGCGCTCGCTTGCCCATGAGGAGTTCATAACTTGAAGGACCGCTCAGCGGCGTTCAACTGGACATTCATTGCTTTTTATTTGATATACTTATGACATGGGGCCACCTCCTCCCCATTGGCTGCGCCGTCACGTGCCCAATGATGCACGCACTAGGCCATACGTGTAGTCTGCCAGATGGCTGCGACATGACGTGTGCAGTGATGCACACACTAGGCACACCTTTAGTCAACCAGAACCAAGGAGCTGCTGTGGCATCTGGGAACCGTGCTTGGTCTCGCACCCCGGAGGCCTGGGTTCAATTCCCACGCAGACCAAAGTTTGCTACATTTTCTTTTCAAAGGCATTAATTTGCTTCGTTTACAGGAACCTCCATGAGAAATTTGACGTCAATCCAAGCATTTTTTGACATGTATTTACTTGTTGCGGCGTCGGCCATTTTTGGTACCATATTTCGGTCACAGCGATTACAACGAATTTTCGTGTAATGGGGAATATAATGCTTTCGCATTAAAAGAACAAACGCACGCAGCACCAGTGTGCATTGGCTGCTGTGTGTAGGTTGCATGCAGATTTCAGCTTGCGGGTAAGCTTCTTAATGTTGTCCAGGAATTCTTCAGCTTGCTCTTTCTGTTGCAGTTTTTCGGAAAGTACCGAGGGGATCACGTGGTCACATATCCAGTCTGGACTCATAATTGCTGTTCACAGAACTTTTGAACACAGATTTCAAGAAAATTTGGCTGCATGCTTCGTCTTGTTGTCGATAAAACATGTAATACGCAGAATAGTATCCATGAAGAGCTCAAACGTGGCTGGGGTGTTAGACAACCCAAACAGCATTACATTGAATTCAAATAGACCGTCTGGGGTTACAAAGGCCGTTTTCTCCTTGTCATCCGAATGCATGGGAATTTGCCAATAACCGGACCTTAGATCCACGGAGGAGAAATACGAGGCAGAATGCAAGCAGTCAATTACGTCATCGATCTTGGGAAGCGGGTATACATCCTTTTTGGTGATAGAGGTGAGACGTCGGTAATCCACACAGAATCTCCAAGAACCGTCTTTCTTCATTACAAGGATCATAGGTGCAGCGCAAGGGCTGCATGACTCCTGAACACGGAGCAAGAAACCTTTAGGAGTGGAAACTCCGCCAGTTGCGGCGACCAGAAAATGTCACAAGCCTGCGGAGCCACTATCATGCTGGCGGCTGAGAAAATTGCCGTCTTGGTTGCCAGGGCAACCGCTCATGTGTGTTACTCCCGTTCGGCCGCGCGCCTCCACAAGTTCTACTGAGGGCACTCGTGCGTCCCACCTGCGTCCCATCTTAGGCTAGCAAATTCCGAACAAGGGTACACTGCATGTATCAGTGCTGTAAGTATTACGGCCCTCGAACAGACACCGACAAGAACAGTTGCTGTTTCACTTAAAAGCCCACAAAAACAACGTTAAGGCATGCACGCTGAAGCGAACGCCCGTGTCGTCTGCTTCGAGCGGGAGACACGGGCGCCGCCGAAGAGAACGCGCCGGAGCAGCACCACCGGGCTTCTGCTCTTTTTTCTTTTTTCGCTGCTGCTTGCATGACACGCCGCAAGGCGCCGCCACTGCATGCGCCCCCATCGGCGCATACTAATGTGACGTTATCTGGTCGCACGCGAGCGCCCGTGCTGACGGGAGTTTCTACTCCTAAATAATCTTCCTCCGTGCTTCTGAATGACCTTCTTCTTTAGCATTTCTTCCACCTGTTGAGCAATGATTTTGCGCTCTTCAGGTGAGACACGGTACGGTTTCTGCCGGATAGGATGAGTGGATCCCGTGTCAATCATGTGACGAGTACGTGACTCTGGCACATTAAATTGTTCCTCGCTCTGCGCAAAATCAAAGACTGTGGCATGCTTGGCCAGGACGTGGACCAAGGCTCGGCGCTTCTCTGACGGCAATGACTTGTTGACCATACCCAGAAACTGGTCCTCTGTAGGGTGAGTGACAGCCACGTGGTCTACTGTCTCGTTGCTTAAAGCTGCAATACAACTGCTCACATTTTGTTCGAAGAGGGCAAGCCGCATTCTACTGGGTAGCACGACAGGCTCACTAGAACAATTCAGCACCCATAATGAGGATCGCCCATCAGTAATAGAAAGGGCGCAACGCGGCACGAGCACATTTTTCTTGGCGCAGTTGAGGGGGACCGGCTCCACAAGGACATCAAACGTTCCAGCGTCTACAGCAGGGGTATCAACGGGCACTCTTGACAACGACTGGGGCTGCAAGCAAATATTGTCAGTGACGGCGAGGGTTCCATGACAGTGCGGAGACTACTCAGTAAAAGCGGATAACAAAATTTCACCAGCGCCGCAATCTACAGTGGCGCCGCACTCTCGTATAAAATCGATCCCCAAGATTACGTTCGTGCATGGAGCTAGTCAGAACAGCAAATTCCACCTTGAACACTCTGTGGCCTAAAGCTACACTCGCAACACACATCCTGACAGGGTGCAGCGACTCCCCACTCACTGCACGGAATGTGGCACAGTTGTCCAAGCAAAACATCACTTTGGGTCCTAGCCGTGATTTAAAATTTAAACTCATAACCGAAACAGCTGCTCCAGTGTCTATCAAAGCCATCGTCGGAAGTCCGTCTACAAGGATGTGAACCTTGTTCTGCATCATAGAAACTGGTGGAGGCATGTGTGTGTGTTGTGACAAATGTTCGGCGACCTCACCTCCATCGACCGCACCACCTAGTTTCCCGGCGGTGGGGAAGTGACACGGCGACCAGGCGATGGAGAACGGCGCCGGCGTGCAGTTGAGGGCGTCAAGCTTCGTACGGAGGCGGGCGAGTCATTGCGGGTGTTCTGTCGGTAGTTGTTGCCCATGAACGTGTCACCACGGGAGTTCTGCTGGAAGCTGTTTTCGAAGTACGTGTCCCTTGTCCAGCGAGCACTACCGGGCCGATTGTTTCATCGAGGAGACTCTGGTGGATTCTCGTAAAACTGTGGTTGTCTGCACTGGCGCTCAGGGCAGAATCGAGCCACATGTCCAGGGACACATCACTGGAAGCACACAGGTGCCTCACGCACATCACGAAACCTTCCACTAAGCTCCGTGTATTCATGATGAACGTCCCACAATGACGCCATGGTATCTGGTTGGTTGAAGGCATTCTGCAGGCCATCGTGAAGATGCAAATCGTAGGTTGGTCGTTCCGGTGCTCTTGATCGAGGCGCATCGTCATATCCCGTGGCATGAACGGACGCACACGTTGAGTCGTAAGGCAAATAGGCATCGCTGACACGTGCTTTTGTCGTAGCAACAGCTTCACGTCGATCAAGTTCTTCGCGTACAATTTGTATCGTTGACGCGAGATTGCAGGGTGGTATAGGACCGACGTCAACACTCGCAACGGTTGTGACGTTGGCGAGTCTACCAAACTTAGGTGTAATGCGCCTAGCCTTCAGAGTCTCAAACGTGCGACAATCTTTGATCACATCGGCTACAGACTCCAAGGTGTCCTTTCCTATGAGGAAGTTGTATACGTCCTCGGCAATCCCTTTCAGAAGATGTCCAACCTTGTCTTCTTCTTTCATGCGAGGGTCTACAGACTTGCACAGTTTCAAGATTTCTTCAGTGTAAATTGTGCAAGTCTCGCCTGGAACTTGAGCATGTTTCATCAAAGTCTGCTCGGCGCGCTTCATCTTCAGAGATGGGTCCCCAAAGCAGCTCTTTATTTCACCCACGAAGTCTTCCCATGTGGCTAGAGTTTCTTCATGGTTTTCAAACCACACGAGCGCCGTGCCTTCTAGAAACAATGCCACGTTGGTCAGCCGGGTGTCCGAATTCCAACGGTTGTATCGACTAACCCGACTGTAGTGGTTCAGCCACTCTTCATTGTCTTCTCCGACCTTTCCGGCGAAGGTCCGTGGCGCCATGTGATGTTGCCACGTAGCGCCAGACAAAGACAGCGCGTTGTCACCGGTAGGAATCATCTCCATTGGAAGCGGTGGTAGTCCGGCCAGGCGGCGGCTTTGGTGTAGTTTCAGATGTTGCACTTCCGTGATCGTTCGTCCTGGACTCCTCTTCGTTACCCAGCACCTCTACCAATACTGTTACGGTGAGATGCGTTTATTAATGAAAATGATGGATGCGAGAGGCTTAGGGAGCGATGAGATCACAGTCCGAACTCACGTCGTCTTTCTTCACTTCCAAGCGTCCCCCCGTATAGTAGCAATATTTTTTTATTTTTTTTTAAGCTTTGGAGCTGTCCAGCGCTCTTGCCTGGCCTCATAAGATGCTGGCCTTAGTTTTTGTTTTGCCCCATGTTCTTCTTGTTTGGATGTTTCTTTTGAATAACGAAAACAAGGCTGGGCACAAAAACAAAGCCCTGCTGGTGGGAAAAGTGAAATGTCTCGAGTTTTATTTCCGCTAATCCAGGCTTCAGTTTCGGTTTTGCAGGCAGTCTGGACCGCAATCTGGGCTCGCGATGGCCCGAAATGTGCCTTTCTTTTCTTTTTTTTTTTTTTCGTGTTTTTTAATACTCTCAACAGAAAGTCTTCCATCACTAGAAAGCACGAAAAACAACCTTTCTAACATGTGAATTTACTCCACGTTAGGCTCCTCTCCCCTTCTACAGCCACATCTTAAAAACAGCATTCGTAGGTGCTTTCGATGGGAAACGCGTGCCATCACCGAGTTAAAAAAAAGCTATTTTTCATCTTTTCTATTGTGGAGATAACCAAACTTCTTGAGAAGCTTCTTCATATGTTTAGCAATCGCAAACAAACGAAAATTTGAAAATGCTGTTTTTCTTCGAAAATCACAATTTTAGCCCCGTATCTCCCCTTAAAGGAAGAAAAGAATCACTGAAGTCTGTGGATTTTTAATGCTCTCTTCCACAAGTTTATGTCAGTGCCTTGTGCCTCTTAACCCTTTGAGGGTCACATTCTTTTCGGGAAATGCGGCTCCCCAAGGGAACATTTTATTGCAGATTAAATTCTTTAGAGTGACTTATATTGAGAAAAAAAGAAGGAAATAATTTTTTAAGAGACAAGTGAAAAACTGTTATTTAAAGTGTGCAGTTTTAACGTGGTTTATTTTTAACTACATGAATGAAGTTGCATAAGTAATTTTTGTACAAATCTAATAATATTCACTACCTATTTTATGTTTTAATTGGGTTTGTCACAATCAGGGCATGTATTTTAAACCATACCGTATAATGTTCCACTTTTATTATGTGCCTCGTCGAGGGTGCGATCTCAGCATCTACGGTGTTGCCCCAACCACCAACCTGGGTCTTAACTAACAATGAAGGGCCAGAAGAAAGGAAAATTAAGTGGAACGTTCGATAATACGGCTCCAAGACACTTATTGCCCATGCATAGTGCAAGCATGCCATGCCATGTGCGCAGCTGCATGCAAACTCAGTGGTGTATACCCATCAGAAAAACAAAGTGAGTGGGAAACTTACAGTAATCAATTGTTTGATTGCTAGAGGAGATTTTGTCAATTCTCCCGTGTCTCACAGAAAAAGATGCATGCAAGGCATTATTGCCAGCTTGTGAGTGCCCGTCTGTAACCAAAGTAATTGCGTGAGTACGGGAGAGCCATGGGGGCAAGCATCTCGAGGTAACGCTTTGAGTGATAAGAAGTAAGATACAAATCCCTTTTCTTGACACCTGTAAGTCAAAATGAAATGCGTGAGCATGCCTATTATAAAGTGCGCAAGAGTGGGCCTCAGTTCGTGGCAGGAAACTAGGCCAAGTGGGAATACACCCAAACTACCATGGTGGCAGCCATCTTAAAGCAGTGATAAATCAGTTTGGGTGGAAGCTGAGGAGTGGCAGCACAATGAGAATTGTTTCTAGAAGTTACGGAAAGTTGCAGTACCTCCATAGCAATGCTAGGTGGCGCTTTGTGTGGAAAAAAAAAAAACATTTTTCAAACATTCGATCGCTGCCGTACATGTGCATCGGTGACCCACGATGACCGGTGACCCATTTGTGGCACATATTGGTGTCGTAGGCAACGAAACTGAAGTGCGATGACCTATTCGTGTCAGCCAGCATTGAAGGCTTTGCACTCCTGTGTTACTTCTGTGCTGTGTCCTAAAAAGATTACTTTCTTGGACTCATAGTGTAGTGAGTACAGCATTAGTTAGTGCAATATGAAACATATCTAGTGCCTTCTGGAAGTGTTTTCTGTGCACTTTGACGAATGAATATATATTTGCCTTGTCAGAGGTGTAGTATCAGCATGTTTGCTTTGTTCTCCTTGATGTATTGGTTGTGTTTTTCATACTGGAACTTGCAGTTGTGGGCTAGATACTGAGTAGGTCTTACGAGTTTTTTGTTTTGTTTTTGTTTTTTTTTTTTTGTGTATGAGCTGCAGGGGAAAAAAAAAGAGCCACTGATGTAAAACAAATTATGCCTGAGCAATGGGCCCTGCATGTGGTTGCACACTTAAAATACACTATTGTAGTTGATACCTTAGCTTGAAAATTCCATGAATGCTTTTGTGACATGGCAATTGAGGAACCATGTAGCATGCTGCATTACTTAATGGACTTTACTATGTGTTTTGCAACAGGAACTAGCAACAGTACACCAGGATTGAGAAGTGTGCAAATTTTTGTAATCTTTAGTTGTAAGTGAGACTCTTTGTCTTGCTGGGGCTAAGACAGACAAAACCATATGCGCCTGTGTGAGTTGTGAAAGTGTAACCTCCATTGGTTGCTTGCAGGAGTGCCTGAAGAGGACGAAGGAGCTCTCAGAGGAAGATCTACGTGAAATTCTTCTGGCACTGGTATTTGCCCTGTCAAGTCTGCCGAGTCGGTGTCTGAAGCAGGAGCTATTGCTACTTGTTGATGTCACCCAGTGGATGAAAACTTCAGTTCTTGGAGGGGAGTTGGCTAAATTATTTGGGGAGGCCCTTGCGACACATTGCTATCACAGCGACTTTGTGTCAGGACTTGTGAAAACATCGGTGCACAAGCTGCTTGCACACAAAGCCAACCAGTCATAATGGTGCTTCAGCAGCATTTTGTGTCTTGTAATGAATTTCTCCAGTGTTTGCATTTGTGTATAAGTTAAGCCTTGCTATAAATTAAAGTTAACATGAAGTTTTTCTTTCTTTCTTTTTTTAACAGCACAATTCTTTTTTTTTTTTCAGAATAGTATCAATGTATACTTGACAGTATGAAAGGCATTCACTTCTCTTTGTTGTTTAACCCTCTGGGTGCCGGGTATTTTTCCAAAATGCAACAAATTAAGTTTTGGTCTAAGTAACGTATTATCATTGCATTCTGCCAGTGCGAATATATGGGGCTTTAGAAACTTCAAGGATAACAAAGAAGCTCGAGAACAAGTTAAGGACCGTGCAAAAAGCGATGAAACGAAAAATGTTAGGCGTGACATTAGGGTGTTAGATGTTGTTAGCGTGCGACGCAACACTAACGCAAAGAAAGGCAGCACTGCGCGGTACAAGGTAGCATTTAAGAATAGCGGAACGGAGAAAACGCTGACGCTAACGCAAATACACTTGGGCGCCATCTCGAGGCGGATACAGCAAACATGAGCAAACCCTCTCGTTAAGCCTTCTCCGCCGCTAATCGAGAACGTATATCGAAAACAACGTCCATTTGTCACCTGTACGCCGCTCTCGAAGCCTCATCACACAAATCTAAAGCAAACACGAGCATTAGTGGGGAACAAATGAGCTGAACAGTGCAGGCCGACGACTCGATAGATCAGAAATGGACGGCTCTCGCTTCAACAGGCGCCGCCATCTTGCCCTACGTACGGAATCCCTTGCGTGCGTTAGCGTTGAACGCTATATTCTAGAAATAGCGTTTCTACGTAAGAATTCTGGCTACGTTTACGTTCTGCGCATGCGCAGTTTGCAGCATGCAACGCTAACACTGACGCTAATTCCTTGCGTTTGCTGTTTTCCGCAATGCTAAAACTCCCTATTAAGAGACAGGAAGCGAGCAGTGTGGATCAGAGAGCAAATGGGGATAGCTGATATTCTAGTTAACAATAAGAGAAAAAATGGACTTGGGCAGGCCATTTAATGCATAAGGTGAACCGGCGTAAAGAACCGATGAACCATTAGAGTTACAGGATGGGTGCCAAGGGTAGGGAAGTGCAGTCGATGACGGCAAAAAATTAGGTGGGGTGATGAAATAAGGAAATTTGCAGATGCAAGTTGCAATCAGCTAGTGCAAGACAGGGGTAATTGGAGATCGCTGGTAGAGACCTTCGTCCTGCAGTGGACATAAAAATAGGCTGCTGCTGCTGCTGCTGACGATGATGACGAACACATTATCAGACTTTAAAAATGAAATGCTATTTATTTGCAATATGTTGCTGGACATTCTACAAATTTTGTAATCTGAAAATTCAAACAAAAATTGAAACATGTGGTGCAGTGGCCCTTGTATGTGAAGTGTAACTACGGTGATGCCAAGCCTCCTTTTTGATACTGCATTAAAACATTATGTGACTGTTTGCTTCCGTGTCGCAATGATTAGTGCCAATTTAGTATTCAGCAGTCAAAAAGCTTTCTGCAGATGAACTCTGCAGCATCTCTGTGTCAGTTACAGTATATAGAGCTTGTGATATCATTGGTGTCACCATTACGTATGTTTCATCAGGGATTTATCAGTGTACTGGAGGGGCTTGACAAGTGCTAAACCCTCCACTATTTTAAATTTTGTTAAAGCTGTGTTGCTTAGCTACACATGTCATATTATGTAAAACATCAGAGCAACCTCCTGGATAATACTGATAGTGTAGATGTTGTTAACCTTTCCAATTACAGTGGAGTCATAAAATGGGCGAGCAGCACCTAATGGTGCGAAGGATACCATGAAAATCCTCGCAATCAGGAACAACTTCGTAGGCTTTCGAGATTGACACTCAAAAGGTTCACAGGAGGATGAAGGTGAAGTGATCAACAGTTGGTGAACAAGGGAACTCTCAAGATGGAGCCGATGTTTCAACAAGGGAACTTGTCTTCGTCAGGCAACAACTGTTTTTCTTGGCAGCGTTTACGCTATACATAACTCACTCTCCCCACAGGGGTGAGGAGCATAAGCAAGTACAAAGGAGTAAGGTGATTTCCAATAGTAGTGTATTTCTACTCATTGATTTTTTTTTCCTATTAGTGCATTTCACTCTTTAGCCAGATTCTTTATGTTACAACTCCTTTGGGGCGTGTTTTTACACTGTCCAAGTCCTATCTCTACTTATTTCCTGTTTTTTGGGAAAACTAAGCCTACCAAATTGACAATGCCTACTTACATCTGAAATTTCTTTACCATTTGGTTCGTCATTCCTACCTGATGAGAGAACCTGCATTACATTCCCATAGCTACCATAACTAATCCATCCTTTCAAGTTTAGTTTCATTTCAGTTCTCTTACTTTACTTTTTTTTTTTGTATCTCCTTATGCTCCTCAGTCCTGGGGGAAGAGTGAACTATGCATATAAATGCCACCAAGGAATGCAGTTGATGTCCTCATGAAGACAAATCACCTTGTGGTGATTGTCTGAAAACAATGGCTCTAGCCCGAGGCTTTCGTTGGCTGCCCACTGCTGATTACTCCAAGACTGACACTGTTTCATAAATTTTGCATTTTGCACAGTGCTGTGAAGTCTGAGGCTGGCTTGCCAGATTGTCAAATGACTGCTTTGCATTGTTGCAATGCTTGGTATTTCCACGCTCTATTCTTAAGTCTTATGTAAGAGGCCCATTTCCTCACTACCTTAAACACATCTTGGCGTCCTCAATCCCTTCCCCCCTGCCATGTTAAATTTCTGGCTGTACTGTTGTCTGGGGCTTTAGAAAAAAACATTGTTGTCACATGCAAAGTAATGCGTCTGCAGTAATTCCTATTTAATAATTCTTGCTCCTTGTGGCATGTTGCAGGTAATTATAAAGACATAGCAGATATTCTTATTGAAATAATGGAATTTGGCATTGCTCTTAGCAGCTACTGTGTGGGCAATAGTGTTGAAATGTGTGCAGAATTTGCAGGACCTTTGGAATAAGGTTAGTTTCTGCCAATTTCATGCTGCCATGGCAGACTGGACATGAAAACACACACAGGGACGACAAATAGGAGCAAGTGTCTCATGTTCTTGCCTTGTTCCTGTTCGTCATGGTGTACGTCTGTATGGTGTCGCACTCAATCCGCTGCAATTTCACAGCAACAACTTGCCCAAGGAGTTTGTTAGAGTTCATAAAGCTTTCTAAGCCTCATTGAGAAAGGTGTGGATGCCTTACATTTAGGAGTGAAGAGAAGGGAAGCGCAGTCGAGGACGGCAGAAAACTAGGTGGAGTGATAAAGTTAGGAAATTCGCAGGCGCAAGTTGGAATCAGCTAGCGCAAGACAGGGGTAATTGGAGATTGTAGGGAGAGTCCTTCGTCCTGCAGTGGACATAAATATAGGCTGATGATGATGAATAATGAAATTTCCAAATATTCTCATTTGATAAACAAAGGGAAATGTAAAGTTTGTGCAGAGTTAATTCAGTAAAAAAAAAGGGGGGGGGGGAAGAAATAGGCTAATTTGCAATATTTGATACAAGCATGTAATACCATTCACAATTGGACATCTGGTTGACTGAGAAGATTGTTAATTATAAATGGCTGCTTTCAGCTTCCTGGTGCACGATGACAATGACTTCAATGAAACAAGGAAACTGTATGTCACCAGATGTACCTCGAGTCTTGTGCTTGTTGAAGTAGAGAAGTGTGAACAGCATGGCACATTGTTTTTAATGGCTGCAAACATGACGAGACTCGCCGAATAATAAATTGCTTTGCCTAAATTGGGAAAACAAATTAGGCTGCCTAAAAGCAAGGCATTCTTAATAAACAACAGGAAATTATTAAGCACAAGTTATATGTCTCATAAGTTCACTCAGGAGCTGGTTCCTCAGCTCCACAACAGCGGCTGTCCTGCAGCAGAATCATTGGGAAAAGTCTCCGCTTGCATAGGATTTTCTTCCCCAAGACCACAATAAGCATTATCCCTTATTGTTGAGAAGAAATGAGTATTCTACAATTTCAGATTCTAGTGAATTCTCTAATAAAATATGAATCGAGTAGCAAAAACTATTCAATCCCTATTTTAAGTTCTGAATATTTACACATAACCCTTATTTATTTGGCAAGCAAGGTCATGGCAAGAGGTTTCCCATGTCAGGACAGCTGGAATTCCCACAATATTCTTGGCAAGTAGAGCAAGTTTTGGGTTCTTGGACTGCATCTGAAGTGAAAATTGCACCTGAAGAGTCTGAATACCTTTATCACAATTCAAATCTCCCGCCACGCCAACTAGGGAGTGGTGACGTTGCATACGCCATCACTGCTCTTTGCTGCCGTCGGTGAGTAAAACGGCGCCCGACAGACGGCGGTATGATGCGCAGCTGCATATTGCTGCTGCAGCTGCTTTTGGTCAAGCGGCGTGGACCATTTGGGCATCCTGCGACATCACATGAAGTGAAATCCTCTACTTGCAGTTTGCGTGAGTTTCACGAGCCAACAAAACCAGCGCAGCACTACGTCATAATAGAACTACTGAAACACGAAAGCATGGGTGGCTCAAGAGTCGAGCCGAATGAAACCTTTTGAGTGCCAGCGTCATTGTCAATGGTGTAATGTCAGTGATTTCTTTTTTCTAAAAATGAAACGGAACTGATCAAGTAGCATTTTCTTTCGTCTTATAATGCAATACAATGATGTTTTTATAACGAGGGGTTGAGTACTAATGACAGAATTTAAATGAGGACTGCCTTCGTCATCGGGCAAGTACTTGAATGTCCGGGGGGAGTCTACAATCGTGTCCTGCATTTACCTCAATTTCTCGATTACTAAGGTTCTGTTAGCGATAATATTGATGCCTTAGAGATACTCGAGCACTAATCCATCACTTTAGCCTTGTGTGGTATTTACCTTTAGTATCCCTATAAGTACTTCTTCTATATAGTTAAAGAAACAATGTGTAACATCTAGAGAAGATGTGGCAGACAGAAGTGTAGAAGGTAGACAGCTGAGCTAGTTTGTAGATATTCATGGTATTGAAATGCTTGTCTTGTCTCCCTTGTATCCATTCATTTTTCAATACCATGAACAGTCAGCAGTGTTTATTTTCTAGTGTATCCAAATGCTTGATGCACTGCTGAAAATGCGGAATAAGATGAAAATGTCAACAATTACTATAGATAGAACAAGCAAACTGTACATTACTACTTTGCGATTTGACAATTCCAGTTGTGAGCTAAGTCACTGGTCAAACTGCCGAACGAAATCATGCATGTGCAAGAATGCAGAAAGCTTTAGTTCCAAATTCATTTTATCTCGGCTATTGTGTACAGCTGAATATTTGTACTTGGAAAGTAGTTACAGCAGAGAAGATAAAAATGTTCAAAGTCTTTTCATTCTCATGATTTCAATATTTACCCATGTGAATATGCACAACACACATCATATCACTTCACTGTTGCAACATGTACAATTGCTAGCAATGATTTGAAAGGCCTTTTACAGAATTAAATGTTAAACGCTAGTGGTGCTAATCTGGTCTTACTGATGCACAGTCGTTACTGATATTGCAAAGTTCCAAAACACTGCTGATCACACACACAGCTGGTTCTAGAACAACACCAGGCAGTTCAAAATCAAGCACTTCCTTCCGGCTTTTTTCCAGGTCTTCTACAGTCATTAAGCCAAAGTGCAACAAAATCTGTGCTAGCTGTCCAAACTTCAACATTGTGCTATAGGTATCAACACTCATCAATGCTAGATGTAGATTCCTGGCACAGTAGAGTTTCTTGCATGCCTTCTTGACTGCAGAGCTGTTTTCCCACAATGGCAGAGCAGCATTAAAGACATCACACGTGCACACATCTGGACACCAAATTGCAAGGCACAGCACAAAGTCAAAAGATGCTTGCTGCAAGGTTGAAATAGCAGTTGGTGACCACTCTAATCGAAGATGCATAGACTTCACACACAATCCTAGCAGCTCTATGGCTTCCTCAGTTGTGCATCCTTTCCCAGATTGCAATTGTTGCATGTGGTCCTGCAGGCTATCCAGGATAGCGGAGGCTGATGTGACAGTGTAGTGAGATATGCTACTTTTCTCTCTGCACAAGTCCTGTCCCAAATTAGCTGTGCTAGATGCAGCAGTTAGTCCCTGCCTCAAAGCTTTCTCTGTGACATTTGCCTTTATCCATTGCTGTACTTTAGAAATTGCACTCTTTGTGCTCAAGCTGCAGCACATTCTCACAGCCTGATTTTCCATGTCAGGAGGTAGTAGTGCAGGTAGCAAATTTTGGATGCACTTGCTACATTGCTCAAGTGCTGCCTTTTCAGTTTTCTCACTCATCTGCTGAAAAATCTTGGCAATGTTCTTGGTTTCTTCATTTTCATCATATGCTGCAAGGTCCATTTGCATAAGAATGTCTCTTGAGCGGGCAATGGTATCTTGCACATCCTTTTTCAAGCGTTTTGCAACATTGGAAGAAACTCTGTCAGCAACAAATTCAACAGTTTTTCTCACAGACAGAGGGTGAATATGGAAAAAGTTTTCTTCAAGTTGATTTGCAAGTTGTACCTTTAAATCACCTTCATTTGCAGAAATGGGAGTGATTTTGCGAATTTCACCGAACTTTGTTTTCCTGCCAGCAAGATGCTCTAGCAGAATGCAGCGCAACTCACGAAGATATGGGCAACACATGTAGATAATGGAGCCATCAACAAAGCTACCCAGTGACTCAACATGTCTAAGAATGCCATTTGAGGCATGTGCAAAAACATCAGACTGAATGGACTGCACCTCAAACAACCAGCCAAGCAATACCCTAGCAAAAAATGCAGCACTGCTAGTCTGCAGCAATGCAGTTGATCTGTAAATGGAAAATAGCAACCCTAGCACATCCTTGTAAGCAGTGAGTGTCCTTGCAATAGGATCCATCATGCTAAGGAAGTTGACAACCCATGTCAATGTTGCAGCAAGCTGCTTGTTCTGTACAGATTCCTTGATGAGGCCAGTAATGTTTAGGGGTAAAGGCTTAGGGTTTCTGATGGCCTGTTGCGCATCTTGATATTGCCTAGGTAAGCTTTCAGTGGTGCTATATGGAAGAAACTCTACAACACCAAGAAAGAGACCCAGTAACTTGAACTTGTATACTGCTGCGATGAGGGCTCTCCTAACATCGTCACTTGGTACTTGCTCAGCATTTTGAAAAGGATTATCTTTTTCAAATTCGACAATTTTTGCTACACACTGGTCTTTAAAGTGCTGTAGAAAAATGGAATTTGTGGCAGCCCTAATAAATTCATAGAAGAAAACTTGGGAGCCTGTAAATGATGGGTTTGGACAGGGGCCTCCAACTTTGAAAGGCAGCAGAAATCTTTCTTCCAACTTCTCCATCTTTCCTGGGGAGGTGCTTTTCAAGTCATAAAGAAACTTCTCATCGAGGTTTCCTTGGTCATCAAATTCTAGACCTCCACAGCAGCTCGTCATGAGTTGTCCAAGAACAAGGCGAGCCAAGTGTGACAAGTTGCATGGATTACTGCACATATGAAGAATCTCTGTAACCCTGTGTGTAAACTGGGTACCAAAGCTTTTGCCAGAGCCAAACTGGTGTCGCTGCCAGTCACGAAAAAGGCTGTAGAAGAGGTCTCTTTGCTTCCTGAATGCCCGGAAGTTGCTGTCAGAAGCAAAATGCTTCTGGCTGTCAGTAGAATTGTCAAAAGCTACACCCTGAATTGAGGAGGACCAGCCTCTTGAAACTGGCTCCACACCTTCCACAAGCTTCACAAGGCTTGAGTACAACTGTGGCGCAAATGTAGTTAGCTGCTTGACATTTGAAAGCAGCTTTAATGTTGGCTTGTCCAAGAAACAAAGCCACTGCAGAATATTCTGTAACACAGTAGCTGCAAAGTGAGTGCAGTTGTGTACCGAATGTAGGAGTTTTGTAGAACATTTTTCATCAAATTTAACTTTTTGCTTCACTGTCAACAATTGCAGCAGGAAGAAAAGCTCAATGGTCAGGTTCACTACAAGGCCCTTATTTAAGAGCGCAGCATACACAGTAGCTAGAGCATCAAGCTTTTCCCGTTCAGTAATGCAATCTGGAGCTGGTACAATGTAATTTTCAACTTGCAGTTCTTCAGCAGACTGCACAGAAATGTCGATGACGGCAAATTCTGGTACGGCCCGATGCTTTCCACTTCGACGCTGCGTAGGGCTGCCGGTGTGCGATGCAGAGCTCAGGCGCAACTGCAACGCATCCGTTTTCTTGAACTGGGATTTTGCGAACTCCTTGGATTCTTTGTGAGGTTGCCTAGGTGATCGATGGCTATCCTTTCGTTGACTTTCGTGAGAAACCTCCGGAGGCAAGAAGTCGCTCAGCGTGAGCTTCCTCCAATGCGATTTTACAGGCGTTGGCGTTATTCTTCTGATCGGCCTTGTGTGTTCGACAATTGCGTTGACGGCTGGAAATACGGTGCTGTCGCCAATGTCGGGCGCATTTTGGGGCACAGTAACTGTCGGCTGTGTTGGTTCGCCCCTGGAAACTAGGCTTCTGTCATTACGGCACGGTGTAGCCCCCCATTCTGAGCCCGAAATTTCACTACGAGCGACAAGGGATGGGTCGAGTTGGCCGGCAGTTGTCGGGAGCGTCAACGGTTTGCTGCAACCACCGGCTACCCTGACAGTAGTCTGACGACGGCCAACTGGCGCAAATCGTGATCTCGCGCAAGGTACGCTTTCATGCTTGAGGGTACGAACGCTGTCACAGTTTGCGACACTCGCGGGCGGCGAAGTATGCTGCCGTAGCTTTGCGGGAGACGGCGTCTGTTGGATAAGCGGACACTGGTCACGAATGAAGTCGATGAAAACTCGTATAAAGTCTTTCCTCTCCAAATCGAGCGAGCGTAGTTCGGGAATAGTAGCATTGTACTCCGGGTTTGTCAGCCACTCCAGTAGCTCTTCCGACGATAGCGCTTCCGAAAGCAAAAGGTCTAAAACTAACGCCATCACATACCCATTTCCGCAGACTTGAACACAAAGCACATTTGTAATAGTTGTCAGTACCGGCTCGCGACGCTTCAAATCGGCACAATGCACTCTTAGCAACCCGGTTGAATCGAACAGTTGGCGTTCGCGAACCAACCAAACCAATGAGGCCAGACGATGGTGTCCAAATCAACAGCACACTGAATTTAAAACACACATCTTAAAGGCTTTGCTTTTTCAAGTTGAATGCACCGGAAGCGATTGCGGGAATCGAAAACACGTCATAAACATAAGGGTTTTGGCACCACCTATTTAACCAACACGTAATACGAAGACGTTTTCAGATTAAGAATCAAATAAACTTTACGAGAAGCTTATAAGGTTTTTATGCACTAAAGTACATTGTTGCGAAGAATATGCCCTGCATTGAAGCGATGTACAAAAACAAATCTCGAAGGCTATGCTTTCGTTAACCGCATGTACCAAAAGACCAAAAGCGATTTTTTTAAAGAGGGAGCTTTACTCGGGCAGAACTCCGACGCGGCCTATTCAAATACATGTAAAACGCATAAACGCTTTTTCGAGAAAACCACTGCACCTATTTTAATGAAATGCCTTGCATTTGAGAGAGAGAGTTAAATTATAGTGACTGTTGGAATCGAAATTTTGATTTAGGGCTTGAATTTTTTAAAAGGAATTTTCAAAAATTCGGAAGTTCGAAAAAAGTGGAAGCAAAAAATTCGCAAGTGCCCAACATCTTTGTGAACACCTTGGTTTTGTGAACATTTATGCCTTGTGAACTCATGTGCTGCGTGTGAACACTTCGGTTTTGTGAGTATTTATGTTATGTGAACTCTTCTGTTAAGAATTAATACGTGAATGTTCGTACATACGGTTATTAGTCCAGTTTTGTGGTTTTTGACAACATTCCGAGGACAACTATTATGTAAGAGAAGAGGAGTAGCCGGCGCCACACATAGGCACCAACCTCTCCTTAAATACATTTAATAAACAAAGCACGAAGTTTACAAATTAATAGCTCTGCATCAAGAACAGATATCGCAGTTTCGAAAACGGCATCCATTAGATCATTCAAAGCGGACAAATTCGATATGTCAATTTATATCTTACGTGAATTCGTTACGTTGTGTACAAGGGTTCTACAAAAGCTGTATTTCCATATTATTAATTTTTTTAGATTCATGTGTAACATATCAATTTTGTCCGCTTTAGATGAACTATTAGATGCAATTCACATATTTGTGATATCATTTTTCACTGCTGAGTTAGAGTTGTAAACTTGATAGTTTCGTTTATTGAAAATTTGCGATTTTTGACAATTTTTAATAAAAATTGACAACCTAAATCAGAAATTCGAAACTCATGCACTGTCACTAGATTTTATGTTTTCTTTTAAATGCAACAAACCTCGTCAAATTTGGTGGACTGGTTGCCGAGAAAAACGAATTCTCCTTTTACATGTATTTAGATAGGAGCACCCGAGCTAAAGCTTCCCCTTAAAAAAGTTTACTTGAAACGCACTTACACACAAGTCTCTGGAGATGCGGCTAAAAGCGTCAGTTTGCCTGACGGAGCTGCATCACCCACATACACTCCTCACTGTGCCCGATGAAGGTTGAAAAGTGTGTACTAAACACAAAATACAAAAGACCCGCCGTGGTTGCTCAGTGGCTATGGTGTTGGGCTGCTGAGTATGAGGTCGCGGGATCGAATCCCGGCTACGGCGGCCATTTTCGATGGGGGCGAAATGCGGAAACACTCGTGTACTTAGATTTAGGTGCACGTTAAAGAACCCCAGGTGGTCTAAATTTCCGGAGTCCTCCACTACGGCGTGCCTCATAATCAGAACTGGTTTTGGCACGTAAAACCCCATATAATTTAATTTTTTTAAATACAGAAGCGTGTACAAAATGCAAAAGTGTATATGAAATACAATTACAAACACAGGTAATAGCAAGGCTGAAGTGTCTACAAAATGCAAAATACAGCGATTACAAATAACAGCAGCATTTTGGAAAAGTGGCGCTGTCCTGCGCACAAAATAAGAGATTGGTTCCCATGTGCTTGTGTGTTCAGCGCAAGTCAGAGGCTGGTTGTCCTTACTGCCCTTTTAAAAGCCCAAGCCGACAAATCTGCGTTTAGCACTTCCAAGCAAGAAGTTACTGTTTAATAAAGTGTTAATTTGAAGTACTCAAGTTTGCGTTCTGTAGTTTAATTGTGCGAGCTCGCTGACTCACAAATTTGTTTTGTCTCAAATTATAATAGCCTGTCTCTTTTATGCAGTAAGTAATATCGAATTGTTCACGATTCAAGTATCGTAGCTGGAAAGCATCAATGGCGAGCCTGTACTTAAAAAGTTGTTCAATGGGGAGTGTACTTAGTTTCATAAAGCAAGGTTTCGTGTGATCATGATACCAGGTTACATATCGACCATACAGCTATTTTTGTCAGGTTACCTATCGACCATGCAACTATTGTTTTGTAATCTTTATAACAGCGTAAGCTTAGTTTTTGACGCAGCGCAAGTCAGAGGCTGGTTGTCCTTACTGCCCTTTTAAAAGCCCAAGCCGACAAATCTGCGTTTAGCACTTCCAAGCAAGAAGTTACTGTTTAATAAAGTGTTAATTTGAAGTACTCAAGTTTGCGTTCTGTAGTTTAATTGTGCCCTTTGTAATCTTTATAACAGCGTAAGCTTAGTTTTTGACGCAGTACTTCACCCGAGAAAACAGCATTCGCTACGGTTTACCAGCAGAGGTGAAGCCAGCCCTTGCCCTGACTTCACCTCTGAAAGTGCCGCGCAGGCTGCAGTCCGCGCACACTTAATGTGCTTTTGTTTTGCGAATGTAAACGCTAAGGTAATTGTAAAATAGAAGGTTATTGTTTCTAGCTAAAATATTATATTTGGATGAGTGTTGGTATCAAGAACTCTAAAAAAATGTGCCATGGCATTCAGGTTTCCTCCTAATACCAGTGAAACAGAGGCATACATTCAATATGATCTTTACAGTGAAATTAGCCATCTTCAACATGAAGGAGGCGAAAAGAAGGCGCTTCTTACATTCCACTATTCCCTGATGTCTTTTCGTGCCCTGAGTAAGATGGCGGTGGCCTGGCTTCACTTTCGAAGCAGCATTGCCACTCCAGAATTTTCTTTAAAACCTCCTCGTTCGTGCCATATGGTAATTATTCCTGTTTCCCTACTAATGTCTTTGCGAATGAATTCGACGTGGTTAGACCAGTTTAGGTTCTCGTGAAACGAAATTCCTAGCAATTTCATGGATAGTGCGCAAAATCTTATTTCTAACGTTAAGTTCCAAATTGATAGGGATTGACTTACTTTTCTGGCATGAATGTGACACATCTTGTTTCGTCACTGTTTAACTGCTGTTCATTTGCATCTAACCAACAGGACAACAGGACAGTTCCTCAAGCCGTTTGTTTGCCCACGCAAACAGCATTATAAAGATTACACACACACCCCACACACACACACACACACACACACACACACACACCACACCACACCACACCACACACCACACACACACACACACCGACACACACACACCACACCACACACACACCACACACACACACACACACACACACACACACAACACACACACACACACACACACACACACACACACACGCACACTACACACGCACACACACACACACACACACACACACACACAACACACACACACACACACACACACCCACACACACACAGAGAGAGAGAGAGAGAGAGAGAGAGAGAGAGAGACGTTTTGTCAGCATATATTACAACAAAATGGGTGCCTGGAATGCTAACAATGTCGTTTACGTGCAAGATAAAGATGGGCCATAATGGAGCTTTGAGGAATCCCACAAACCAAAGTTTTACAAACTGAATTCGCACCGCCATAGCACACAAATTGTTTCCGCCATTTCCGCGACGTCAGGTAGCTTCTCAGTAGTGCATGTGGCAAACCTCGTATACCACATGAAGGTTATTTGTTCAGTAAAATATCGTGTGTGACCGAATCAAAAGCTTTCCTAAAATCAAGAGCACCGAGCGTGTAAATTTGTTTTTCAATATTTTCTATTATTTCATCTTTGACGTATAGCAGTGCTTGCTCAGATGATTTGCCTTTTACAGCGAAGCTAGCAGACTGATAAGGCACTTGACCGGAAGTTTCTTGGGGGCGGCACGCTCACTGGCTGTTATCGCGGGCATGAAACCGTCTATAGCAACATTCCCTACAGCAGACCCACCATAGTCACAGCTTCGCTGGCTTCCATCTTCAAAGTAATGGAAGGGCTATGTATTTTTTTTTTTTTTTTTGAGAGGCAAATTGTTGCGGAACAATGATATTCTTCTTGAGATGTTTAGATGATCAGTGCCGGCCTTGTCTCAAGGCACTGAGCGCGATCTCAGAATTCACTTTTTTGAGAAAAATTAATACTATGTTTTTATTGTTACTTTGCTTCGAAATCTTTTGCATGCGAACCAAAACCGTTATGAACCGTTAAGGATCATTTTTTTTTTCGTTTTGGAGCACAACCGGAACGGAACTTTTTTTTCAGTGGAACAGAACTAAAAACAGAACGAAAGCATTTCGTTCCGACACCCTGGCTCTAATGAATGAAGTTTACAGAAGTGCGATATCTGTTCTTAGTGCAGAGGTACGAATTTGTAAACTTCGTGCTTCCATTTTTTCCAAACTTACCAATTTTTGAAAATTCCTTTAAAAAAGTTCGGGCCTTAAATCAAGATTCCGCTTCAAACGGTCACTCTAATTTATTTTTTTCTCTCAAATATTAAAAACATTAATCAAAATCGGCCCAGTGGTTATATCAGAAAAGCGTTTCTGCGTTTTACATGTAGTTGAACAGGCTGCGCCGGAGTTGGGCCCAGCTTAGGCGCGAGACTAAATACCGACCGCAACATCGCCCAGGGTTAGCGGTATAGAAAATACCATGCTGGCAACTCTGGGCTAATCACCAAAACTAGCTCTTTCATGTACCCAGAAAGGAATGCCGAAATTCCCTAGTCAAGTCGACCTGTTGAACAGACGAAGTGGAACTCGCTGTGCATATTTTTTTTCCGCTGCTGCCAATATGATCAATGATGGACCCGCCCACGACCCGCCTATGCGCATTGTTTTGTTTATAATATTTTCTTTGTTTGTTTTAGCCAGGATTGCGTTATCTCGTGAGCGCTCACATGAATTCACGAGGAAATTGTTAGGACTGTCAACAATTTCATCTTCTGCGATGCCTTATGGACTTGTACGTGGCATGTGCGATCATTTGGATGAATTGTCTTGGTGGCGACGATTGTTGACCCTTTTTGTGCATGTAAGTGGTCGATTGTGTGCGATAAAGAATCGGTTATTCGCATGAACCTGTGTGTGTGTTTATTTGACAAGAAATTTAGTTCGCTCCGCGGTCAAGCTCTTTCTGTGTTCTCAAATTTCGCAATCTGTTCACATATGTGCACCCACTAACCACATGATTCCAAAAAGTCACGTTAGAAACATGATCTTTGCGTTTTCATGAACCAGTGAGCTGTTGCCGGTTAGAGCTATGGGAAGTCCACGTGGCAGGTCGAAGAAATAAGACGACTGCTGCAATGCACCTGTAGGTCGTGAGCGCGTTTGAGAACGCAGGTGATAGGCTGACTTTATTTGAACTTGTGAATCGATAAGTCGCGCAGTGTGTGCTGCTATGAGATGCAGAATATGCAAAGGCAGAAACGGAACCGAGATCGAGTTTTCTCAGACGTGCAAAATTAAAAAAAAAAAAAAAATAATCGGTTCAGGTCAGACTGCCTAGATCGTAGCTGGAACCATGCAGTGCTGATGACATGCTGATTGCAAAATTAACTGCACCACCATTAGTTTAGTAACTGCTTTGCGGAAAAGATAACATTACATTTGGTAAATGTATTGAACATATAGACAAGAAATACTTACAGAACGCTCATTTGCTCACGGCAAGATAAGTCAAGGACGGGTGTGCTGGGCCAGGGAAGCTAAGAAACCACCACAACAAACAGGTGGGAGTGCAGGTAGGTGAAAATTGGCCTCGAAGTCTACGCAGAAACAAATATAGGAATGCTAGGGGCCGCCACGCCGTTCAAGAATCCGGTGAATGTTGAAGCGTGCGACAGTGACTAAAGTAACAGAAAATAATTTTAAGAATGGTAGGGGGGGGGGGGGACCGCATAAAAGGCGTCAAGAAATAGTCGGCGGATAATTATGGGCATAGCGAGAGCGTCTCTTCACTGCCCGATCGCTCAACAGACGGCCGTGGCCAGTCGCCTAGCTAAGGCTCACCTACCCCACCGTAACGCGTGGAACTTGGATTTCTCATAAATAAATGAAACCTAGTTTAATTTATTTATTCACTTTCTCTTCAGAATAAGCTGCAAGTTTAATCCTTGCGCCACCGTTCATCTCCAGCGTGCACACACGTTGAAATCTGGCGTACGCACAAGGAGGGGGAGGCGAAATGAAGGAGTGTGCGGCACGCAGTTCACTAGGGACATCTCCGCCGCACAAATCTAGGCAGATCTAGGGAACCGAACGCGACGAGATCTGGCAACACTGGTGTGTTCTGGTGGGGATTTAGTCGCTCCCGGAGACAACCCCGCTGGCGCCGCCATATTGAATCACACGAGCTCAGACTCAGCTACGCTTGCGTTCATAAATAGTGTTATTCGCGGCGCGCTTCCAAGTGCTTTGCCTTGATGAGGATTTTTTTTATCGGTATCGCATCTGCACATCTTTATAACCAATAGCCGTTAACTCGTCGAAGGTCGAAGACGTAAATGTATGGCGCCGGGAACATGCCCCAAGTTGCCTAATTCAATCACATTTAATATGCCGTGTGTATGTTTGAAATACGCACTATTTTTTTGCGCTTCGATGCTTAGTATATAAAGTTTGCGACCCCCTGTGTGTGGAAGTTTTTCTTTTTCGCTGTTGTATTTTGGTTTACGCGTCACGCCTCCTTTACCGTAGCCAGACACTCGCGCACGGTGGTTAGTTTCCCTTGCGTTGCGCGTGCTCTTCGCGTTCGTTGCAATTATTTGACGATATCTACGCGCAATTTTGCTTTTTTTTTTGCCCACAAAACTCTGTGCTGACAGGATTAAGTTGGTGTAAAAATAACTGCCATGTGAAAATAAGGTTTAGTTAGTGCTGTAGAGAAAAATGTAACGTAACTTGTCTGGGTCAATCTTGCGCAGTACGCACAAGAAACCAAACGACGCACAAGATACATTTACTTATAGTAATGTCTACTACAGTCAATCATGAAAGAGATATGTACATGAAACATTATATGTACTGTGTGGCGCCTGAAGGTTATGTTGAAAGACGAGATAAAAAAAATTCACAAGGTAGGCTCGACACACACAATTCGGGATAGGGAGAGTTTTTTTTTAATTTATTCATTACATGGGGGGGGGGATTTCAAGTGAGTACATCAACCTCATTACACACAATATAAATCGAAAACAAGAATACAAACAAGAAAACGAAACCGCGGGGAATATTGATCAAGATATCCAGCCAGAATACATCAGCTACCATCGAATACGGCGCATCAGCCAAACACATCGATGGCGAGTACAGAACATTTTATAAATAACCATTAGAACACTGATAACTACATTGAAAAGATAAACACTGCATACATAACGCGTACAAAAACCGTAAATGAAACTAAGACAGTCAAATACAGATTAGCAATGTTTTTCACTTCGAAAATATAGTCCATGATGATGTAGGGCTGTTGACTTTAACAGACGGCGCCCTACCTGTCGATTTCCCTCGTACTGGTTCTCTTCAAAGTGTTTCTAAGTACAAGTAAAACAACAAAAGTGATTATTGATATGAAAAGTTGCCTTGTAAATACAGAGAACCCATTACAGTGCTTAAAAATAAATTTTCGCAGAAGTAATGCTGTATTACCTCGCTTCACACGTTTCTAAGAAATGCACAGGCTACGACAGACACCATGCCAGAAAGCGCCGAAACATTTTGGTCCCATGATGCCCCTTAACTCTACTACACCTGGGCATACCGTGCACAGGCATTTAAAGACCGTCACAGTACCCACTACGATCGGGAATGAGCACGAATGACCATCGGCTTACGAGCACCACGCTACAAATATATTCGTCTAAAAAATCAGCTATATAACGCAACAACCTGAGATCCGCAAGATATCTGCTGAGAAATCAGAGAAAATCACAATGCTTCGCTTGCCACGTACACAACAGCCGCTCTCCCCAAAAGAATCACTGCGTTCTTTAGTCCGAAATAACCAGTAGCGAAAAAAGAAACTGAAAAAAAAAAAAAAAAAAACAAGAGACACACACGATGTGTGCTTCCCGTGAAAAAGTTAAATAGGTGGTTTGCATGACGATTTGTAGCTAATGTAAGACTATTTCGCGGCGAAGCATTTTCGTCAGTCCTTAAAATAAGGGTACTACTCGCATAGACTGCGCCGATCAAAACGGCAGAAGCCTATGCGACGCGCGCTCGCAAACCATAGGCTACTCAGACAGCATCGGTGCAGTGCTTAGTTCGTGAGCGAACGTAGGTACAGTCAACCACAAAAGTTTGCGGACCACGCGAGCGCGTGGCCAAGAGCCTCTTCGCGACACTTCCGCTACGTCACCAGCGATCGACAGCAGCGCTACGTTGAAGACGCATCCCTCCTTAAATCTATGGCCTGTCTATTTTCGCACTGTGCGCAAATATTTTCTACCTATCTCTTTCAACGTGACGCGCTCTTTGTTAGCCAGGGCTACTTGCTTATATTTTGAGAGCAGAATATCAGTACAAGTAATCAGACAGCGTATTCTTCGGCTGTTATCAGTTCTATTTTCGCGTAGCCACGCTGTTTTTTTTTTTTTTTTTTTTCGTGAGTGCGTGAGTGAGCGGTGAGGCAGCCATGGGACACAGATGCTTAGTCAGTAGGCAGAATTTTTCCGTTCCTCCCCCATCGCTAAGTGACAGTAGCGGCCGGGATTTGATCGCCTGCGCCCAGGTTTTGCTGCGCAAAGCCCGAACCACCGCGCTGCTATAGTGGTTACATTTAGAAAAATAAGAAATAATCGGGTGCGATGACTCTTTTTATAACCCTTTGCGACACGGCGTCCTCGTTTGGGGACTCGAACTTCGGAGGCGCGTCCCACGCCACGTGTTTCTTCAAATGACCTAAAACTCAGTGTGCACATTCGTGTCCGCTTCCTGATGGGACAACTAGCGGTCAGTTAACTTCATTGTCCTGCGTATTGCTGCAGATGATCACTTTGCTGGAGACACTACCATGTTAGACAATCGTTCGACGTGCCGCGTTCCAAGACCAACGTCAAGAGTATTTTTTTTTCTCCGGTCGACACGAATACAACCGAAAAAGCAAGTGTGCATGCGTTTCGGGCCTAATAGTTGATTCTTTTTATGCAAGCATTGAAGCTGACGGATTTCAGAATAATTAGATAATGAGTTATACGCTAATTAATTTTTTTACTGAAACTCGCACAAAACAGCACATTGCTTCGTCTTCTTTCTTGGAATGTAATAGTGAGCGTCTTGAAATGATGCCATGCGCATTTGACGCATTTGCAGACAGTGCATCATAATTCGTGTCTGAAGGGGATGAATTTATTCACAAGACATTTACAGAAGTGTCATGAAACATAGGTCTCTCAATGATCTAGTAGGAAGTGAAATGTCCGCCGTTTTCTAGCACCTTATTGATGCGTGTGGGCATCGACTCGTACAAAGATTCAGTAATCTCCGGTCGACCGCGCAGGCTTTCCCATTCTTGTGCGATCGCTTGCCACAGCGTATCGGCCGTGCGGCCGCGGTTGGCTCGTGTGGACAGCCGTTTCTTCAACATGCCCCAGACATTTTCTATGGGATTCAAGTCGGCGCCACATGGAGGCCACTCAAGCTGGCAAACAGCATGTTCTTCTAGCAATGACTGGACGATACGTGCTTTATGGATCGGGCTGCGGTCGTGTTGAAAAAAATAGCAGCCGTCGCTGAAGGGACCGTCCAGCGCATACGGAACGAGGTGTCTAGTGATGACGTCGCAGTACCGTGACGCAGTGAAGGGCCCTTCCAGACGCACAAGGGGACCAAGGCCATCTTTGCTGATTGCTCCCCACACGCTCACGGAACACCGTCCACTGGATATAACACTCTGTGTGTAATTAGGCAGATATCTGCAAGAAATAGCATACAATTGGGTTCCAGCGGCGCGTCTAAAAATGTTGTGATTCCTCTTGCGTATGAACTTTATAATGCTGTTATAGAGTTGCAATAGAAAACGTGCAAACATCATTAGATAGTACTGAAAGACCCACTGGCAGCTTTTAATTAGCTTCAGAGTAAGTAGTACTATGAAACAATCGTTAATGTTTTCAACATAATACCACTACAGAAAAATCTCGTAATGTCCAAAAGCTCATTTTACGTGAAACATGTTGTGATGCAGAATTAGCTTCGTGAATTAACTGCCAATACACTGTAAACACACCTGCAGTTTAGTGGACGCCAAACCCGCTTCCGTTGGTCCCAGCGCGTGGAAAAAGTTGACTCGTCGCTAAAGATGACATCGCCCCATTTCTCTGTTGTCCAATCTTTCATTGCTGTAGCGAACATGAGTCGTTCTTGTAGCTGGCTGTCTGAGAGGCAGGGCTTCTGTGCTGCTACGAAAGACTGCAGGCCAAGCTCACTCAGCCTTCTTCTTACAGTCTCAGACGATACCGTGAGCGAGAGCGCTTCTCGGATATCCTCTGCATTTTGAAAAGGATCAGCCACGATGGCGGCCGTAATCAGGCGGTCCTCTTCCTCAGTCGTGGCCCTTGGACGCCCACTGCGCTCCATATCTGTGAATCTGTCATCGTCGCGGAAAGCTTGAATAATCCTATTCACGGCAGTCCGGCTCCTGTTGGTTCGGCGGCAGATTTCGCGCTGAGGTATTCCCTCTATAAATAAACGCACAATGTGCCTTCTTTCGTCAAGTGGAACACGCAGCGGCATCTTTCCAAATAGGCAATCACCACGTGGCCTGAAGCAAGTCTACTACGTTTTCAGCGACTGATGCGAAGATGCGCCTATGTGTGAAAGAAAATTTTCTATGCATCGGCTTTTTCTTTATTTTTGATGACAGTGAAACACCTCCCTACCCTTTCTCTCAAGACGCAGAAGCAGCAACGCTCATTGGACCAAGATGCGGCCAACCAAAGTGCGCCAGTAAACGTCGCGTAAAAAAATCGTCGCAGCGCTTCGTGAAACTTATCTACCCACTGGCACACCAGTCGACAAAGGTTGCAGTGATTGCTCCGATACTGCTATCAAGCCAGATATGTGGCGGTCTTATCGCAGACAGCGCTCTGCGTCAACACAACGAACTAACAATGTCATGCACGGGAATAAAAAATTAACAGGCAGGCGAGTACCAAGAGGGCTCATATCCGGGAGAGCGCCCCTGTCGCCGCTAGGTGGCGTACCGCTAGGTGGCGCGGATAGGCAGTCTGGCACGCGCTCGCGTGGTCCGCAAACTTTTGTGGTTGACTGTACGTGAGCGAGGATCAGAGAATACTTTCTTATTTAAATGAAAAACACGGTGCGATAGTCTAAACTTTCTAGACACTTACCTCGCAAATGTAGGAGCTATCCGTTGCCTTCCAGTGATACCGCTTTACTTGGGCTTCCCATCTCTTCCTTCGCTCTGGGTCCCGGGGGAAGCGTAAACAACGAAGCCCTTTATGCGTCGATCCGGTGCACTTGGGAACACAACAGCCCGTCATGTCGACTCGATGCACTTTACAAGCTTGTCATTCATGCGGCTGAACACTGTCCAGCAAGTAGAAGCGTCAGCCAAGCATCCGCGCGCACTGTGTCTCGAACTAAGCACCGGCCCCAAGCAATCGCAACCGCTCACTGTGATTCAAGATGGCGTCGCAGCGAGAAAGCGGCGGCGCGGGGGCGGTCAAAGGATGGCACCACCCTGAACGGCGGCGCTGGCATCGAGGCACCCTAGCCCAGCTAAAGCTTCCTCTTAAGACAATTTTGTTTCTTTTCTTTTTTACATGGCACAACAGCAATTACGACATGTGTTTTATTTGTGTACTAAACTACAAATTAGCGTGCGGATAACCATTTTAGTTCCACATTTTTACAAAGCCCTAACTCAAATGTTCACAAAATTTCGTTCACATACACCAACCAGCTTTTTAGGAAGAATGTACAAAAGTACCCAAAATAGCGTTCTGAGAAAAATGCAAATAAAGTAGTGTCAAACTGCTTGATATATCAAAACATTTGGGATTAGTCTTGTTCGAGGTGAACATTACTGCAGCCTTCCTCTGTGTTTCTGCGGTCCATTCTTTGCTGTATTGCTTCTGCGTCTAGTTTGAAGTCGCCTTTTTTTTTTTTTTTTTTTTTTTTTTTTTTTACCGCCGCGAGTCCATCGATAGCGCGCACGTGGAAGCACACTTCTCTCCTGTTGTTTGTGTCCTGAAGGCTGGGTTCCATCGTTTCTACAAGAAGCACACAAATGTGGAGGAGTGACTGCCAGGTACTTTACCACGCTTGAATTGCAGCGGTTGCTGTACGACTTGCGTTATCGTGTCAGTCTCTGCATTCTCCCCATCAGCAACCCCGAAAAATGCCCGAAATTGGTCTTTAATGGACCCGACGTATACTCGCCGAAGAGCGCACGCCACCATAAACCAACAAAAAAAGGAGCGCACGAGACCTACAGAGACATCCTTAATGACAGTAAGATGCACTATACACAGAAAAAGAAAGTAGCAAAATCAACACTAAAACGTGGGTCAAACACAAGTTGTTTTTATGTGAAGGAAGCTTCGTACGCATCCGAGACTCCACTACGAGGCATGCGCACTTTCCAGTAGACGTGACAACTAAAATGACAAATAAGCATGTTAGGAGCAGTTTACACTCACGCGTTATATATTTTTTGAAAGCTAAATACATGCACTATCAATAGAAGGCAAAAAAAATCGATATTTGGGACCAAACAAAGTCTTCTTAAGCTCTCTGTTTCGAGCCGTTAGTCTTGTGAACAAGGCTAACAGCCCGTGGTCTCATGTTTAGAGCATGGGGCTGCTGTGCCACGGGTCCCTTGTTGGAATTCTGTGGTCAGACATATTGATTTGTGTTTATTTATTTAAATATAACATATCTATGTCTATATGTACTTGGAACATCACGGCGACCAGTGGTCCCAGGGGCACATACCCAGTAACACATATGGGCCCACGTTTTTAGGCTGCACTATCTCAGAGACAGGCGCAATATAAGAGGCTAGAAACACACCCGATACGGAATAGTGGTGGTAACTCGCTAAGAAAAACTCGCGGCACCATTGGTTTCCAATAGTTTTGCTAGCGACTGTACGTACGTATCAGACACAGCGCGACGTAAGGCCGGGCAAAATAAAGAGAAATACACTCCGCGCTCGCAGGCCCGCGCTCAGCATCAGAGGCCACGTGGAGGAGCGCCGTCAGCCAGTCGGGAACACGCGTCAGTCAGTCGCGTCGGCGGCGCGCGGAAAGGAAATGGGTTATACTCTTTTTTTCCACATGTTACGCTATCGCAAAGCAGCACCGATGTCAATGAAACGCAACACTGGCAGCTGCTGGCTATGATGGGTAGCTGCTGAAGTTTTGTAGCTACATTACGCCAGGTTTTCGCCTCTTCGCCGTCGCCGCACTTCGAGCCGTGGCCGCACTGTGACGTCACACCACGGCCCTCGATTCTCCAGCAACTCGGCTCGTCGCGGTCGCCGCGCGGCCACCCCTCCTGCCGTTGGTAAAGTCGTTGGTTAGCGGCCACCACTCCACAAACACACTGCGAGGCGTAAGGAAACGAGCTGCTCCAGGGTTGCGCCCTTCTGTCGCTCGTTATTGCAAGCTCGGACACCATCCAGCTCTTCCAACGCAACTAGATAGAAGAACATTCTAGCACGCAATACAGTAAGGAACCATAAAATTATGTTTTAACCAAGCTCAAAAGTGGAAGCAGCTCCAGCAGCATGTCCTGCAGCGCGCGCAAAACTATAAACCGAAACACGCCATACTTGTTTAAAGTAGCGAAACTCTCCTCCACTCCCGCGCTTTCCTCCTCGATATCCTCTCCAGGCCGGTTGCGCGCTCTGCGCACGGCACGCTGAGAAGGCCACCGTACGTACGTGCTCGCGACGGCCCGTTGTGGGACCCTGGCTGGGGACACGCGCTGGCTTACAACCACACAAATCAGCATCAATAGGAAGGATTCGAACATTCTTCCGTATTCCGGATACCGCGGCACACATCCCAAGTGCTTCCGCACTTGCTGTGTGCACCCCGTCATAACAAAGACCTCATAAAAAGAAGACCTTCAAGAATCAGAGCGTACGCCTCGTACTCCGACGGAGCTTGACTCGCGACAGAGGGAGGCGGCTTGCTAATGGCGCCGATGAAAAATGAAAACACAAGCAAAGAGTCATTTCGCGCGCGTTTCCCTGGCGACGGCCCGAGGGGCCAATCATCGCTCAGAAAAGCGCCGATTCGAGAGGCGGGAGAGGAGGGCATGCGAGGGCCTTCGGTAGGGTGGCCACCCTACCTTCGGCGCGGCGGCCGTTCAAAGAATGTCGATACTTTCAAATTATCAAGGGACTTTAGCCGTTAAAGGTGGATACACACGCGAGGGCAAAATCCCGCCTGCTCCGCGGGCCAAACAGTCACGTGATCACTTGAATCCGGCGCAGCCGAGCAGCGTTGCCAGATTGGACAGTAGGGACGACACCAGAAACTCGCTAAAATTTCCCCAGATTGCACCAGAAGCTAAAATTGCCGAAAATTACTAAAAATCATTAATTTCTTGTGAATAAACAAACACTCGCGAAATTAAAAAAAAATTTTTTTTGTTGCAACTTTAGCGAGTGTTTGTTTATTCGCAAGAAATGTGCGCGTAAAGTAGGCGCGTCGAACTCTGGACTACCTAATTAACATTCGTCAAGTACTCACTTTATTATTTACAAAGTCATAATGAGGAGCCTTTAATCATCACTTGGAGCATCGTAGATGTCTGATTGAAACCTGCTTAGCATATCGTCCGTGATAGCAAACTTCACGCAACAGCCGTCTCTGGAGGCACACGCTGTGCAAATTCGTACAATGGAATCCAAAGTTTTCAGTGACATCTTGTTTCTATACTTTGTCTTCACACAAGTGACCTGACTGAAGACACGGTCCACCACTGCATTTGACACTGGGCACGAAAGGCATGCCAGCGAATACAATGCAAGTTCCTTGTAGGGCTTTTCACCCATGGCATTTTCAAACTTGAAAATCCCTGCCCAGAATGTTGCAGAATCCTCTGGAAGTTTGCCTTCGAAGACGGCCTCCTCAAGATGCATAACAATTCTCCTGTATTGTATTTCAATAACGTCCAGGTTTTCCTCAATGAGATGTTGAAGTGGAAGTTGCAAAACAGAATGTCGTGCAGTTTGAGACAAGACTCGCGAAGGGTGAGGTCCACTCATGCCCTGAAAAATGGCTTGATAGGAGGCAAGACGCTTTTCCTTCACTCACTTGGATGGATAGATGGATGGATGGATGGATGGATGGATGGATGGATGGATGAGGCTGAACCCTTTAAACCGGGCGGTGGCATACGCCACCTAGCCATGACTATTAACATATTTTGTACTTTGTGGTGGGTGAAATTTCACCCCTGCCTTGATTTTATCCACCAATCAGATAACCTCTGTTTGGTTATTTCTACCCGCTTAAAGTCTATTTTGCCTTCACTGTCCCTAAACCCCAATGCTTTTAAAAAATCAGCCCGTTGCTTTGCACTGTAGGGTTAAGCCCTTTACAGAAAAGTATGAGGTGTTCAGCCGTTTCCTCTTCTTCTCCACACGCACAGCACAACGTGTCTATACCTTGGTACTTGAATCGGTACATCTTAGTCCGCAATACTTCCGTCCTGGCTTCAAACAACAAAGAGCTTCCCCTAGAATTATCGTAGATATTTTCTTTGGCAATTTCTTGCTTGAAAGTTCGGTATGTTCCCAGTGCTGATTTCGTCTGCATCCCTGTTTTCCACAGACCCCTCTCTGTTTCCTCAACCTTTTCGTTAACCGCTGTTTCCTGGTTTGCACCCCTCCTGCAGTCCAAATATTTGATTGTCAGTTTTCTGGTCAGCTTCCTCCATTTTGTATCAACATTCCTCATGTACAAATAACAAATAACTTCACTTGAACAGTTGGCGCCGTCTAGTGTAGCTCCTCATAACTAAACATGCGTTGCAAATAGAAGCTTTGGTTGACTGTACACTCTATGCCCTAGCGGTAGCTTATCAGCCTTACGTTCGGGCGGCCGTAGGCGCTCCCTAGTGGTAAACGTTTGGATGAGCAGCGACAGTGGGCAGTATTTCGGTTGAGTGGTTTTCCCCACATTTCACCAGATGTTGTCTGGTGTAGAAGTTTGCTAGCCTGGCCACCAAAAGCTCCAGATTTTCACCAGATTTTCGAAATCTGGTGACGAGTTTCCCCAGGTGGCAACGCTGCAGCCGAGTCAGGTCGCATTCCCACAGCCGGAGCGCCGTTTGCGGAATCCGTGTGCTTACTCTCGACTCCAACGCTTATTAGCAGCTGCACGTTTGCATACTCAGCGTGCTCTATATTCCATAACGCTGTGAATCCATCAACAAGAGCCAAAAAAGTGACCGTTGCCTCGTCACTTAGCGTTTTCTTGTGCACCTCACTCATGTTGAGGTCACGCAGGATGCGCGGTCTGAGTAAATAGAAGTGCGCGCGCAACCATGGCCGGTATTTTGTAGCGATGCCTTTCCGGTAATAATGCCTTTTCGCGCTTATCGCGCTTTGTCAGTGGTCAGAGCGACGGTCCGCTCGCGTTATCAACGAGATTAGTCGGCCGTGAGCGGTGGATGATAACAATAAGTCATAAGGCATCGCTACAAAATCGCAGCCCATGACTCGCCTTTCTCGCTGCACCACAGCAAAAGCATGTGCGGTCACTGCTGCACAACAACAACACACGTGGTTTCAAGCCGACAACACGCCATCGTAGCCACGCCAATCTCTCCAATGTTGACAGATTTGACGCTGACTACGCTTAATTGACGTCAGATGACCGCCAAACGGACGGATGGAAATACCGGCGAGCATTTTCAATCCGGACCGCGAGCGGAGGGGGGCCGGACTAGGCGAGGGCGGCACGTTTTGATGACGCGCGCGTCACGTGATACGCCATTCGCTGAGAAAATTCCTCCTCTTCCGGTCGTGTGAATGCACCTTTGGGGGAGACACACGATCCGATTCGGTGTCCGATCCGGCGTCCGACGCGGCGGAACGGCAGCCGGAACCGAGGCGTTTTGCCGTGCCGAAGCGCCGGATCGGGGATGCCCGGCGTGCGATAAACTGGACAGATTTTCGCCGTCCGACAACCGCACCGTCGTTTGGCCGCAGCCAATGACAGCGCGCCTGGCATGTGACGTTTTCTGACGTTCCCTCCAGAGAGGCCGTTCCGGCGGGCCAGTTTCTCGCCGCCTCTTTTTTTTTTTTTTGTTCTCATGACGGCTGCAACAGCATTGCTACAATTCGTTTCTGACACGAAATAGTTACCAGTTCGGTAAAATTATCTCGAACCTGTGTCTGTTCTGCAAAGCAGCGCCTACTACTAGCACTCAGCTACTTGCGTTTTCGGCCGGGAGCCGCGATGCGACAGCATTTCGCAGGTAGACAGCACACACCGACTGTCTGAGCGAGGCTACTCGCTTAGCTTGAACGCTTGCCCTTCACATCGACGGCGTCGAGTAATTCAAGTGTATTTAATTACACGTAATTAATTACACGTAATTTAATTACGTGTACAGTGTTAATCATGTTGGCAAAAATAAACGCACTTTGACGAGCTCGGACTGGATCGCAAGAGCCGTCGGCCGTGGCGTACGCCGAGCTAGGCCTACCGGCCCTATTGCTGGCTGTCGGCGGAGCCGTCAGTAGAAAACACACCGCTGCGAAGTGTTTTGTCGTTCGCAAAGAGGTAATTTTAGTGACAGTGTTCGCGTAAAGCGAAGCCGCATTGCGCGAAGTTGCTTATTTTGTATTTCTCGACGAGGATATGTAGTCTTCCGAGCGTACAAGCTGGGGCGCGAGATCTGGGCGGAGCTTATGTGCCGCTCGCTCGTTCGGATGCCCGTCCCGTGTGCCCCGAATCGTCGTATGCCGCATGCCGGAGCATGCGGCGCCGCACGTCGGATTGGACGCCGAATCGTACCGTGTGTCTCCTGCTTTAAGGCGCTCACTGCACCCTCTATATGACATCACACCCCGCGCTCCGCAGCCGTGATAATTGGGAGTATAGAAGGGGAGAGCTCGCCTCACCGCAGCCATAGTTGAGGCCTCAGTATGGATGGTGAGAAGTCTGGGGCCAGCCTGAAGGAGGCCAGTGGGAAACCACTAAGTTTAATAACATGTCTAACTACAAGCGAAGCCTCAGCGCAGCCGGGGGTCTGTAGCTATAGCTACTCGACTAGGTTTAACCAGAGCTAAACCACAGCCAATTTTATTGCGATAGCAATTATATGGACACTTCAACCGGATTTCTGCCGTCGCCGTGAGGTTCCGTATAAAGCCCGGGATACATGGAGCGAACTTTCTCGACGAACTTCACGCGTCAAGTAACGACGCGGCGACACGACGCAGGATGTTCGCTGTGTCGCGATACATGCGGCGAACGCCGCCGCGCGTTGGCCGCCGTGTTGGCGGCGGTCCCGGCCGCCCGCTTCGAACTGAATTTGGTGTTGTCCTTGTAGAATTCCCTTCGTTGGTAGCAAATGACTGCGTAAACGGCTTTCGCTTAGTCAGGCCGCTTCGACGACAGAATATTATGGATAATCTTGAGTAGTTTTCGAGATCGCTTCTCGTTTCGAAAGCGTCTAAGCCTAACAAAAGAAATAGCCGATGCCAGCGCCATCTATCGGGGAAGTCGGGAGATAGGCGTGACGACAGCATGCGGCCTCTGAGATCAGAAGATTTCTGTTGAAGGTTGTTGTAGAGAGCTTGCACTGCTTGTCTGTTTCCCCGCAGATCAGCGGATATGGGATGTACAAATACAACGCGATTCCTGAGAGATCATACTGGGAACTACTCAATCGGTGCAGAGACATGCAGACACGGCAACACCAACGCGATTGCAGACGACACGAAAAGGCGCGCGCGCGAAACACCAGCATGCATTGCGACCGGAACTAGTGCCTCCTGATTGGCTGTCGTCCACCGCTGCGCGCTAGACGCTTCCGGCGGCGGCGTTCGCCCGACGAAAATGTCTGGACAGGCAGATCGGCTGCGGACGGCAAATTTCTTGACGCCGGCCATCGGACGTTCGCCGCCCGACGAAGTTCGTCGCTCGGACGCCGGTTATTCGCTCCATGTACTCCGGCCTTAAAGTCCAAGGGCGATAAAATCGTCGCCGCGCGCCGTATCCGCGAGTGAAAGCGCGCGTTTGACCCGCGCTATCACGGAGAGCGAACGCACGGCGGAAAGCAAACGCGACCGTCGCGCGAAAGGACGTGGGGGTATGGGAGGGAGGGAGGCGGGGCGACGCTGTGCTGCGGCACCAAATGTGTATCTTGCAACCGGGCGCAAGAGGAACTAGCCACTCAATCTCCCACGCGAAAGCAATAAAGCGGGAAGGCAGTGCAGGAGGGAGGGGGGAGGGCAAGCTTCTACTCTGCCAACATGTGCGCTTGTACTTTGCCCGGCTGTGGCGGTCGCCCGCACCGTCTCTTAAAAGCGATCTCCACACGGCTCTGACCTTTGTATGCGCTGTGCATTCGCCGCTCAGTTTCCGTTGAAGCGATAGACCGCACGAACCTTCGCCCGCTGCGGCGGCTGCGCTTGCTGCCAGCGTTTTGACAGTCGTCTGCCGGCCATTCAGTGTGATCTATTCATGTTTGCTTGTGCGCGCTGACACCACGCTTGTTAATTCAGTTAGTAAGCGAATGTGTCCAAGTTTATGCAGCCGATAAAACTACTATCCCTACTCCGAATAGCTCTCTACTAATTTGCTATCGCAATTGATGCTTCGCCTTTCGGGCGAAACTGCGACATTTTTTTTGTTATCTGACTTTGCACGTGGCCAAACGACTTAATCATGCAGAAACTGGTTCTAATACGCCACCAAATCAAACTTGCTTGGCGCAACAATGGCCTTATAAATTGTGTGGTTTTACGTGCAAAAACCACAATATGATTATGAGGCACGCGGTATAGTGGGGGACTTGGGACTAATTTAGACGACCTGGGGTTCTGTAACGTGCACCGAATGCACGGTAGATGGGCGTTTTTGCATTTCGCTCCCATCGAAATGCGGCCACCGCAGCCGGGATTCGATCCCGCGACTTCGTGCATGGAAGCGCAACGCCAAAGCCACTAAGCAACCACGGCGGGTAACAATGGCCTTATACGTTCCTGGCCAACTTCGCCTAGATTGGCCAGAAGTCAGCTGCCATGAGAGGCAGCTGACTTTGTGAATTGACGCCGGTTTAACATTGCCCGATGTTCGACCACGGACATATATAGGGCCACTCACACTGGCCAACACCCGGTCGTTGTTTTCTGAAACACACTTTAGAAAAAGCGATGGTTGTATTTACTTACTATAAATTAGAAACAGCTTGTCGCATGCGTTACTAGCGGGTTAGCAACTGCAGTTCAGTAACGGCAAATATAAGGCGTTAACTATTATTAGTGGATTTCAGTTGCCGGCTGATAAATGCAGCAACCGTTACTAACGCAGCTACATAATCATGATCAGCATTGTATATGTCCCGCTTCCATGGCTATAATTAGTTAGCTTTTATTTTGAAAGCATATCCACAGAAAAGAAATCAAGCAATAATATTATTCATTGATATCCATTTATATTTATGAAACCATCAGTTGCCATCATGCAGACTAATATACCACGGGAAACACAAGACATGCCAGTAAAGTTAAGCTTCGAATGACTGCACTGCACCAAAAGGAACAAACCGGAAACAACGATCAAGGAGAACCAGCACCCAATAAACGAACGGGCTATACTACGGGACGTGGCTTTCGAAGTAACCTCGTGAGTATTTTAGCTGTGCTTTTAGGAGCAAACGCGGGACCTGTGAGCGCCTATGTATTTTAATAAAAGCACCAAGTTACAGACCTAACTTTCTATGAGGGGATGATCCTACATAATCAAATTACCTAAATTAATCTAAATGTTGCACTAACAGTGCTTTTCTGCAGCCTAATAGGACCACGGACAAGACGAGGCAGGCGCCTCACTATATGTTTTGACCTCCATGCAACTGTAAACCGTCTGCATTAGTAAATAGCTAGTAAAAAGTTGGTAACGTTCACATGCGCCCGCGTTGATTCCGCACCTCATCATGATGCATGGGGACGCCTCATCAACCTAATACCGAGCTTCGCCCGCGCTCGTATATATTCCATTTAAGGGAGAGTCATTGGACAGTACGCAACCTGAAGGCATCGTGCCAGCCACCTGGGCCGGTATTTTGTAGCGATGCCTTTAAAGTAATAATACCTTTTCGCGCTTATCGCGCTTTGTCAGTGGTCAGAGCGACGGTCCGCTCGCGTTATCAACGTTGATAACGCGAGCGGACCGTCGCTCTGACCACTATAAAGCGCGATAAGCGCGAAAAGGCATCGAGATTTTTGTGATCCGTGTTGGTAGGCAGTTGGCTGTACTGTTGCGTCTCTTGCCTCTGATTATGAACTCTGCATTAGCGGATGTAGGCCGACGTATCTGCGGAGTTCTATGCATAGAGTTGCCTGGACTTGACTTTAGTGTCACGGAGCTTCATATCACATGTTATATGGTTCTGCGACATCGAGACTCATGGAAGTGATCACATTCCCACCTACTTAACGATTAATGGACTCACTCAAACTTTCTCTCGCGGCGTCTTGAAGAGCTTTGACTAGACCATGTTTACGTCACTTATGGAAGAAGCGTGTCGGGGAGATTTCGCCGGCAACATCGACGACACCATTGCAGAAGCAATGAAAGCTGACAAGTGTTCATTATCGCTGTCATCAAACCGAACGGATTTCGACATTGAACTTGAGAGACTTCGTGCGATTCGACGGCGTGCAGAACGACGATACAGACGCACGTCGCATTCTGAGAGACGCACGTCGCATCTGATAGACGCACGTCGCATTCAGAAGAAAGTTCAGCATCGTATAGACAAACTAGAGAGTGGGCGATGGAAGACATTCTGTGAGTCACAGGACCCTCGCAAGCCGCTTTCACATATCTGGAGGACAGTACGTGGTCTTCGTTCATCCCCACAACAACGACACCCGTTTGCAGCTTTGACCCTCCATCTAGGCCAAACTGAGCTTGGCGTGGCGGAGGAATTCTGTGCGAGAGTCACTGGCGAGCCTGTCAACACGAACATTGATGTAAGTGACCTCCCAGCGGCTGGGGTATCGGAAATGGATGTGTCCTTTACCATGGAAGAACTCGAAGCTGCCCTGGCAGTTTCTAAACGATCATCCTCTCCAGGCCCTGACGGCGTCACCTATTCCTCCCCTGGGACACCTTGGACAAGAGGCAAGAAGAGCGCTTCTGAACAGCTTTAACAACTCATGGCATAGATGTACAGTTCCTCGGCAATGGAAGTTAAGTCGGCTGGTACCATTGCTAAAGCCGGGAATGTCTCCGTTGGACTTGGCGGCATATCGCCCTATTGCTCTCACCAGCTGCATCGGAAAGGTGATGGAAATGATGGTTCTTGCACGTCTAGAACGGTATTTCGAGCGTTACAATATCTACCCCGCTTCCACGGCAGGCTTTCGTCGGGGTCGTTCCTCAATTAACAGCACCATTGACCTCACAACGTTTGTGCAACAGGAGAAAAGCCGTAAGCGCATATTAGTTGCGCTCTTTATCAACGTGAAATGCGCGTATGAGAACGTTGCACATGATGCCGTCATCACCTCCCTGGAGGCTATTGGAATCGGCGGCCGCATGCTTCGTTGGTTATCCGACTACATAACTCGCCGGTCGTTTTTTGTGCAAACAGAAGATGACCCCGCACTGAACATTACACGTACTGCGGCGTGCCTCAAGAACGAGTATTGAGTCCCACGTTGTTCAATGTGACACTCATTGGACTAGCTGAAGTTTTACCTAAAACAATCTGCCTCTCGATATACGCAGATGACATTTGCCTTTGAACTTCTGCGGTTATTCGCCTTTAGGTGCGTGCGCGATTGCAGCGGGCAGCAACTTTGACATCAGCATACCTTCAAACGCAAGGCTTGTGTGTATCAACCGAGAAATGTGCATTTATTGAATTCACACGTAAACCTATGACGCCATACCCAGTCTCCATTAATAGTCACACTATCGCCTATGGAAAGACCCATCGAATTTTGGGTGTAATAATCGACCGAAATCTTTCTTGGAGCCCTCATTGCACGTACCTGAAGAAAAAAACTATCGTCGATTGCCCAGGTACTGAGATTAATGTGCGGGAAAACATGGGACACATCTGTGCGCTCCATGCTTCAGTTGTACAGAGCTCTATTTCTAGAATAACTACGCTACAGCCTTCCACTGTTGTCCAATACGTGCAAGTCAAATGTTCGCTCATTGGAGAGCTTACAGGACCAAGCATTGCGCACGTGTTTAAGACTTCCACTCTGCGCGTCAACACCTGCAACCATCGTCCTCGGCAAAGATCATCCGATGATCCGATCCAAACATACGTTGCAGTGGATTGTTTCAGGGCGCATATCCGTCATCTTTCTCGCGTCCCCGATCATCACTTGGCGTTCTTGCCTTCGCAGAGACCTCGTGCCACGTTTTCTGAAGTTACCATCACCAATCCTGATTGTTTTCCATAAGCATACACCCCATTAGCAAGGCCTTCGTTACCCTTTTGGGCCAATTGCCCAAAAATAGCTCTGAAACAGACGACGCTGCTAATAATGAATGAGACATACGGGACCGAATACACATCTATATCGATGTTTCGGTCTCATCTACAAGCTCTTCAGGCGCCGTTGTCATTCCAGCTACGCAAACTTCAATCAAATTCAAACTGTCGCACACACACAACGTCATCGGTGGCAGAGCTTGCTGCTCTGCGTGCGCTGTAAAATACTTCCGGCAAGAGAGACCTCAGGAATGGGTCATCTTTTGCGATTCTAAGGCAGCACTTCAGAGTCTGCATTTTGCCCTTTATCACAGGACTCATGCGCAGCTGGCATATGAGTTAAGAGAAGACCACAATCAACCAATCGCTAAAGGGCATGAAATTATAGTTTAGTGGCTACCTGAACATACCAACATTGCTGGTAATGACCTCGCCGACGAAGCCGCCCGGTCTGCCCATCTGGAAGCCCGACCAGTTCCAATCTCCTTATCCAGGACCGACGCTGCGAGAGAGCTTCATATCGTGGCTAAAGCTATGACACACAAATATTGGTCTTCTCGCAACCTCCCGAAGTGTCATCTTCACGGACTTGACTCATCCTTAAAGCTATAAGTGACATCAAAAGTTTCCCAATTTCTTTCTCTATGGTTTCCCGCTCTAAGGCGACAGTATTGTGCCGGCTCTGGCTCGGAGTGGCATTTACAAAGGCCTACTCGTTCTGCATTGGAATGGGGGATACACCTATAAGCGACTCTTGTGGAACCAGAGAAACGATTGAACACGTCTTATGCCTCTCTCCCCAGTACGACGTCGAGTGTGAAGCTCTCCGGACAGCATTGAACCGGTTGGATGCTAGACCATTTTCGGAAATGAAGATCCTTGGACCATGGCCGTACGCGTCGATGGGACAAAAAACCACAAAAGCGTTGTTGCAGTATACCTCAAGTCGACAGGTCTTGGCGACCGTGTGTAGATTTGGTGCGAACCTCAAAATGTGCGCGCAACTGCGTTCTCTCTGTCTCCTCTCTCTCTTTTCATCCCTATACCCCGTCCCCCACTGCAGGGTAGCAAACCAGACGTGCTTCTGGTTAACCTCCCTGCATTTCATCTCTTCTATTTCTTTGTCTCTCTCTCTCTCTCACACACACACACACACACACACGCACACACACACACACACACACACACGCACACGCACACGCGCACACACACACACACACACACACACACACACACACACACACACACACACACACACACACACACACACACACACACACACACACACACAAAAGCTTCGCTTCACATAGAATGCAACAAACAGGTGTGTTGGATCTGCGTATTTTTTAAGAACATTCAACGGACAGCTGTCTACTCGTTAACCGCAGTATGAAGCCTGAATCCCGTGAGATCGCAACAAGTAATTAGAAAGTTTCAGAATAGGGTACCCACGCGCTGGGGGACGCAAACTTCATTGCAGACCCTTCGCGCTCTTTCGTGCTCGCTTTGCATTCTTTTGTATACGCCCGGTAGATTGCGTCCCCCAACGTTTCCTAAAATATAAAACTATATTAATTACGTCGTATTTTAATCTAATCAACTCAAATCGCGCGTCATGTGCAGTATGCTTTCGGCCTTGATGCAGGACTCCTCGTTAAACCACCAAAATCAGAGGCGGTGGTCGCGTGTTATGACAGACAACTAACGAGTAGTTCAGTCAGCCCCGTGCCGCATTGTCGCGGAAAGGCGGATTATGCCACGTACACACTAGCGGCAAAACGCGCGCGGCGCGCCGCCGGCGGCAGGACGCGCGCCGCGAAAGCAGCCGCGAAATGCCACGTACACACTAGCGGAAAAACGCGCGCGGCGCGCCGCCGGCGGCAAGACGCGCGCCGCGAAAGCAGCCGCGAAACAGGTTCTTCTTGCCGCGGCAGGGATCGTGCAGATGATAGTGCGAAACGAGAAACAAGCGGTCGGGCGGGTCCGCATGGCACCAGTTTCCCGCGCGCACGTCACGGAAGCGGGCCGCTCTCATTGGTCTCCTTCATCCGCGGCACGCGGCAAACCGCAAGAAATCGGTCCAGGAGCGATCCCTGCCGCGGCAACAAAAACCCGTTTCGCGGCTGCTTTCGCGGCGCGCGGCGCGCCGCCGGCGGCAAAACGCAGCAGCGGCAGGCCGGCCACACCAACCGGCGGCGCGCCGCTGCGGCAATCACGTGACAGACTAGACTCTCTCCCCCCTTCTCGAACTATCCGTCAGCTCGGTCCGGGAGCTGATGCGTGCAGATGATAGTGCGAAACGAGTTTCCTGCTAACAGCGGACGCGAGTACCAAACGAGCGGTCGGGCGGGTCCGCATGTCACCAGTTTCCCGCGCGCACGTCACGGAAGCGGGCCGCTCTCATTGGTCTCCTTCATCCGCGGCACGCGGCAAACCGCAAAAAATCGGTCCAGGAGCGATCCCTGCCGCGGCAAGAAAAACCTGTTTCGCGGCTGCTTTCGCGGCGCGCGTCTTGCCGCCGGCGGCGCGCCGCGCGCGTTTTTCCGCTAGTGTGTACGTGGCATTACTAGAACACAGCTGGACGCAGCGTCATGCAATTTGCCAATCTTTTCCCCTCTCTGGGCGTTTCGCATTTTACGCAACTATATTAGCTTGGCAAGTCATAAGCCTCGTTATCTGCTGTCGCCTGCTGTCGCGAGCTGTGCTTGTGACTTCTAGTTGTTATAGCTAATTTACAGCCATGCTAATCGCGAAGACTGACTCGCGCGTCAGTTGTTTGTGACGCCACGTGATCACCCCCTCCGATTTTCGTGATGCAAATGAGGAATCCTGTTGGGAGCGTTATACTCGGTGCCCACATGTGTTGCAACCGTGTGTTGCGCACTAGGCCCCGTACTGCTACCACGATAGCCGCCCAAAAAAAAAAGGGGGGGGGGGAGGGGAAACATGAGGGAAAATTTGTGTGCCAGTACTGCCTTAACGGGACGAAATGCAGAACGTACCCTCTAAAAGAAATCAACAATAACAAAAAATAATCGGTCGAACTACCGCACACTTTTTTTGTGTGCGGTAGTTTTTGTGTGCACGCCACGCACGCACGCACTATAACGAATCAAAATGGAAGACGGGCAATTACTCCTTCAGAAGGAGTGATAAGGAAGATATGACTCCGTAAATACGCATCATCATCACACAACTACTTACGATCTCTCTCGAAGCGGTCTGCGAATGAAGCATCAAGGATAAGCCTTATCTGAGCTCTCGAAAAGACTGCTTGAAAGCTGATTACGACGCAAGGTCCGCAGGAAACGACTGTGTGGTAAACTACGGATGATGCGCGATATTTCACCTTTTTATTTTCCGTCGCGAGCTTAGCGACGCTGACAGCGCACTGCCGCTGCTGGCGGGCATTTCCGTTTTCAGTCAGGCTGCTCATTTCGAACTCGAAGCCAGAAACGTGGCCTGCTGCGCTATGTCGAAGCCGACTGTCGTGCTCGCCTACAGTGGCGGCTTGGACACCTCGTGCATCCTTGCTTGGCTCATCGAACAAGGATACGACGTGGTCGCATTCATGGTGGGTTGCCTTGCCTCAGAGCACTTTTTTCCTGGGAATTTCGCCAGAGCTAAAAAATGAAAATTGAAAGTTGACGGCAGATAATTTTGAGCAGGACACACGCCGAAGTCTTCGTGTGCTTTATTGCATTATATTTCCCAAAGCTGCGAAAAAAAAGTAAAGTATGTTCGTGTGTCTAAAACCAAATAAATTACAGGAGGAGAAGATAAATTGAGGAGGATAGCAGAGTAGAGTGTCTTTAAATACGTAATAGGCTAAACGGAATTGTCTGATATGCCGAACGATGTGGTAGCGTTTGATAGACTTTTTATGAGCGCATCGTATGAAGAATTCACTTGAGGGGATTCCCCCATCAGCTGCCTTTTGTTCGACACGATCTTTTTTATTCATCGCCATCCTCGAGCATTTCAAGCTAAGACACTTTGACGTGGCCTTTAGTGTTGACCCTGGGGACTGATGTAGTTCGATATGGATACTTGTACACTGAAATATACAGATAGTATTAGTCCTTAACATTGCAGTGATGGCATCATTATCGACAAGGACCATGCTCTCCCCTTTGCAGTGCTCGAAAGTATTCGCGACTCGATGTCGGCTCTCCGACTGCGCCGAGAACCAGCCGATCCAGGTTGAGGCTTGAAGCGAAAGAGGATCTCCGATTACGGCATGCGTTGAATGCCTCGTAGTTCTCCAATCGTCGTGATGCCGCCGCGCACGAGCCCGAAAAATGAAAAACAGATGTCAAAATATTTTGCTGTTAATAATTATGTGGGTCATCATGGTGGAAAAACAGCAATATATCATTACATCGTATACCGAAAGAAGCAACCGACGCACATCAGTGAGCGACATGAATAAGAAACATGCGCATTGGGAAACTTATGTCTGATACTATGCTGGTTTGTTGGAAACACTTCACTCGGGACGACTTTCTTCTTGCCGGAGAGAAGACCATTGTTTTCTTTTTATATATTTTAAATATCATGGGGGCCTTCCAAATCATGGACTGTACTTTCGTTTCGGCAGGCGCTTTATTAAATTATAGTGAGGTACGCTTAAGCCTAATCTGGTTTTGTTAGTTTAGTTTTCTGCCCTGGCCTTAGTGTCAATAATGCTTTAAACACCAGGAATATTCTCTCTCATGTGCTTTTGTCCGCAGGCACGTTAACAGTGAACGGTAACTGGCTCGGAAGGCCTGAAGTAGATCATGACACGTTATGCCGCGAGGCGACATATCGTTTTGATAACATGCTTGTGTAAGCAACAGAAGATACGGTAGCCGCCGTGGTGGCTCAGTGGTTATGATGTTGGCTGCTGAGCACGAGGTCGCGGGATCGAATCCTGGCCACGGTGGCCGCATTTCGATGGGGTCGAAATGCAGAAAACACCCATGTACTTAGATTAAGGTGCACGTTAAAGAACCCTAGGTGGTCCAAATTAAGCCGGAGTCCCCCACTACGGCGCGCCTCATAATCATATGATGGTTTTGGCACGTAAAACCCCATAATTTTTTTAAACAGAAGATACTGTTTTCTTATTCAACGCGGTAAGTTGTCAGTTTATTCGCTGGCAAGTAATTGAGAAGTAATTGCAAACAGCGCTGGTTCCAGCTTTGGAGCATTCGACCTGCGCGAAGCGCGGCTGGTTTGCTTACCGACACTGTGCACGCAGCTAAAATCCGTTACGACTTGTTCAGTTGGTGTACAAGTCATGAATTTACATTAATACCAATGCCTTTGTTCAGAAAAATTCACAGGGTCTCTTATGTTATTCCTAAGACGACTTGATGCATTAAAGACGGACGCATGACGTACGCACCCCCCTTAATTCGCTTTGTCTGCGTCGCTTAATTAGTCATTTCTCTTAATTCACTTACTCATTCTCATAATTCGCTTAGTCATCCTCCTTAATTCGCTTAGTGTACTTCGCTCAGTCGTCCCTCTTAATTCAAAAGATCGAGGGTTCGACTCCCACCCAAGGTTGTGGGTTCGAGTACCTTAATTAACTATATCTTAATTACCTGTGCCATAATTAACTTGGTCTTAATTACCACCAAATACCACCTGGGTTCGACTCACACCAAAGGTCGTGGGTTCGAGCGCCTTATGTCTCTCTTAATTAACTGTGCCTGAATTAACTTCGCCTTCATTAACACCAAAGGACACTACCACAAATGGTCGAGGGTTCGTAGCCTTTTTGTAGCTTTCGTGTCGCCGACGCGTCTTCGCTCGTCTGAATGACTAATGAGACATTAATGAGACATTAACCGGAAAATAATCTGGAGAGCACGTTCTGTGCACAGACATCCGCTAAACATGATCCTTGGGAATGTTTAAACTTTCAGGGTCGTATAACTGGTGCGTCGATAGTTATAGCACTAAGTGCATTCAGAGGGATTGTGTGGTTACCAGCACTCGACTGTTGAAGGCAGTCTCGACTTTAAACAAATGAGTGAAACGCGAAATGCAGCGGATGTTTAATCCGATGAGCATTCTTAGGGTATGTCACGCACTTTTCGGGGGCTATCTATCTATCTATCTATCTATCTATCTATCTATCTATCTACTATCTATCTATCTATCTATCTATCTATCTATCTATCTATCTATCTATCTATCTATCTATCTATCTATCTATCTATCTATCTATCTATCTATCTATCTATCTATCTATCTATCTATCTATCTATCTATCTATCTATCTATCTATCTATCTAATCTCACCGTTTTTCTCGCAAACCTGGGTATCTGGGTGGCCCATGGTAGAATGGGTAGCGCGTCGGGCTCCTGTGCTGCGGAAACTGGCTTCGAAACCGTCCGTTGGACCAACTTGGGTTACTGCGTATGCTGCACTGTGCACCTATGTGCCGCTATTCAACGAACCTCTCTGACGCCGACGTGGGTCATTGGGGTATGTAATACTATAGGTACGAGGCCGCGAGGAGGTAGCTGAATCAAAAGGGCACGCAATGACCATTCATAATTTGCGTCTGCTACAAATCAATTCAATCATTGGTTCTTGGAAAACTTCGGCCACGCTCGTAGTGTATACGAGATAGAATGTGGTTCTCATAAATGTTACTGTCACGCATAGGCGCCGACTATGGGGGGGGGGGGGGGGGGCTCCAGGGATCAAGCCCCCCCCCCCCCCCCCGGCGATGCGAAGCCCCCCCCCCCCCCCCGCTCTCAAAACTGTCAGTACCAGAGTCCTGCTACCCAAACCGTTTATGGTTTCTTTTGAGGTGTCCCTACATCTTCCCTTCGAGTGTTATTCGGGCTAAAAGCTAACTGCATCATTGTTGACGCGGACGCGCATGGCTTTTATTCATAATTTCGCTTTATTTGTGAAAACCCTGGCAATAGGAAAACAAATGCATTAGAAGCACCAACAGCGGCTCCCTCATCCACATTTTTTCACCTTCAACATGTTATTTTAATTTCCAGTGTGAACACCATGTACAGACACATTATATTTCAATGTGTATATACACAGCACAAAATTTATGATATTTTGAAAGAGAAAGAGGTAGCCAACTAACAATTATTTCTAATCATTGGATAACCTATGTCTAGAGAATCAATATGTTGCTGTATGTTCAACTCGCTACAAATTGCTTTGCGGACTTTTTTGACACTGAAAAAGACCTGCAGACTTCAGTGACCCCTTCGGCAGAGTGCTTTATCAACGCTGTGTGAAATGCACGGGAATGATATGTGTCTCAGCATTGCTTCTCTTTCCAGTAGGTCATGCTAGCGACTCGTGAAAAAAAAAAAAAAAAAAAGAAAAAAAAAAACCTAATAATTTACAACATTTATTGGGGATGGAAACATTGCGACGAGCATGCAGAGGTCATAAATATATATATAGTTAACTTAGTAACCGAAGTGAGGCCAAGCCGGATTCACTCGAAATCAGAATCAATAGCAGTCATGCGCAGCAGAGCTTCTACTAGGACTCAGAAAAAAAAAAAAAAAGAGGCTGAAGCTTTCCGGAAAGGCGAAGCAGTAATAATGATAGCGAAGCATAAGACAATTACACGAAAAAGATTCTTCCCGTATAAATCCGTGTATAAGCCGCACCCCCAACTTGAAAGCAAATATATTTTTTTTTAATCCAACCGAGAAGCAATCGCGTTCAGCGCGATTCCGATCGCGCTCCACTGCGAATTTTCCCGCGCAGCATACTTTCGCGCATCGCAACTATGAAAAAAATTCGGTTATAACTTATAAAGACAGGAGAGGCGCCCCGCCCTGTTCACTGAAGCGCAGCAGCCTATTGCCACCGCGACTAAAGAAATAGTCCCACTGACGCGACTCGGCCCAGCTCGAAGCGCGGGCTGCCATGTCCTCCGTCGGCGGGGTCACCGGCCGTCCGGCTCATGACGTCAGTCTAGAGTGCACGCCCATTGATGGATTCTCATGTGCATCCGCCTTTGAGGGACAAATGCAGCTGCCTTCTAAAGTTGTAAGCTAATATAGAGGGCGAGAGGAGGCGATCGCGGAGGTTTCCGGCGGATTTCATACTCGTAGTTGGAAAAATTAGATAAAATGGCCCGGTCCCTTGTAAGGCTCGTCAAAATTGCGGCAAAAAAGTGCGGCCCTCACACGAGTCTGTACGTTGGTTATATCGTCTATATGAAGTGTAGTAACATTTGCTCACTCTTAAAATAACACATCGTGC